>NC_080574.1:102037037-102340067 GCF_029962835.1 Magnolia sinica | reverse complement strand
ATCCATTGAATATGACGTAATCAATTGCGTTAGTCGGGAGAAAAGCTATTATGGTTGTGTAAGGACGGAATACTTGTTGTTCAAAACAGAGTATCAATAATTTTAATTAAATAAAATTTTACTTTGTTTTAGAGATGAAGGGGAGGATGTTCCCGTTGAGAGTCATCATTTTGGCGTCTATACGACACCAAACAGTGATGAAAATTCTGTGAATATTTTATAAGTTATCATTGAATAATAACATTCCCTAATAGAGTTGCCATTTTGTTTCGATAATAAAAGAATGTATTTGATTTAGAGAATTATTATTCAATAATATCAAAGAAAGAATGAGAGAACAATCGTCACAAAGTATTTTATTTGTTCTGAATTCGTTTACATCCTCGTATTTCCCTTGATTTTGAAAAAATAAAGTACAATGAATTAGAGGAGAAGCAGTTCAATGACAATTTCGGTAGCATTTTGGCAGCATTTCGGCATATTAGATGTTCATCGCAAAGACAGATGAGTTGTGCAGACTTGAGGTCCTTGGCTTGGTTGCGCGGTCGACACCTGTTGTCTTTCCACTCTCTCCTTTGACTTCTCCACCTCATTCCGAATTATTCGCTCCTTGCTCTTGATGTCCCTTCAAAAAATATCTTTTCTCTTTTTCCAGGCTGTTACGCGGACCAAACGATTATGCGAGTGAACCAGTTGCGCGGATGGACTCTTCCTTCTTCTGGAGCTCTCCAAACTTCACATTTTTCTCACTTTCTCTTCTGCTTCTTTATGAACTCTCTCTCTCTCTCTTCAAATGAATAAGAGAGAGAGAGGTATTTATAGACAACCCATGCATCCGCGTAATCAGACAGGGTGTGGGATGACTAATGCGCACAATCAGGGGATGTCGACGCACAATGGGGAATTTAAGCAGGGATACTGTAATGCTCTAAGTTTTCAGAACCTGAGTATACGACTCGTTCTCCAAAAACCCAAGTGTTAACCTTTAAAGATACTCCAATTCAAGTATTTTTTCTTTTCAAAGCAGTTTAGTGAAAGATGGACAAATCAAATATAAAGGAAGATTTTATTTGCATTTAGAATATACGAGCGGATGCCCATAATGACTTATACAAACCAGTGTCTCTGTAATAACAATTACAAGAATTACATGATTTACACAAGAGAAATAATAAAATGCCTATATACTTGAGCAACAAGATCGCGTAGCTCCTCCTGGCAGATACAGCCATACATCCCCGATAATTGTACCCTGCACTATATCACCCTGGACATGAGTTCTTTTAAGGCACCTGTGCTACCTGCATGGTTATATATTTGATGGATGAGTGGCTAGCTCAATGTGAATTCCCTTCAAGATTATACACCACCGCCTTAGACAAGTATAGGATGAAAGCAACAAGACATACAAAACATAACAAAATATATTCTCATTATATGCATAGATGCGTGAATGCATCATCGACCTGAGGATACTCATCTAGTCGGCAGTTGGGCTCATCAACCATGCAAAAGGTTGGTCATCAGTGTAGTACATCACATGCGTACATCACGTACAGTATAATGACCGAACCATTGTACATCATGTACGTCGATCGATAGTCGGTGGTCTGGTAGCTAGCGAAATGATACCCCAGTAAATCTAAGGGCATGTGCTACAGCATCCAAAAATATCCACCCGTCATCGCCAATATGCCATGTATGCATGATTAGCTAGGCCATTATTAGTCTAATTGTAATCAGCTAGTTTAATAAAGCTTAAGGTCACTACGGGGGGCTCGTCACCCAACATAGGCTGACAGCTCGGGTATAGTGTCTCATTCCACCATCCCTGGCCCATGAGTCTACCGCCTTAGGGTATTAGTAGAACCCATCAACACGTGGCCAATCAATTCTTAATGTATGGGAAGTTACCATCGTATGTTGAGTGGGAATGTGAAATGGCCCAGTTATACATCCTAGAGGGGGGGGGGGTGAATAGGATAATGCTAAAATAAAACATTAACAGCGGAATAAAAGAATATGATAGCCAAATAAAATAAATCAATTCACAATGCTGAAATAAAAGCAACCTCAATAAACAAGAATTGAGAGGTTGATACGAATTTAGTTCTAAGGACAACCTTACACCATAAAATCAAGGGTTTATGGCAGGACAACCTTATTTCTAGAATGTCCTTTGTATCAAAAACTCAAACCAGAGAGGAATAAATAAATAGCAAAGAATTGAAATAAATTGTAGGAATTTAAATCTAAATTATTACAACATTCCCACTGTGCTTTGAAATATAAATTTTACAACATTCACATCCACACATACATTCCACAAATCTAAATGATAAAAGATATAAAACTTAAGCAAGCATTCAAACTACAAGACAAAGATTTATAGTGGTTCGCCTGTGTGTACACCAACTGTTCAACAACAGCCACACAGAATGCTACTCCACTCCTAATATCCTCACATAGGGGATATTAGCATTCACTAACAAAATAGGTTTCACAGGTTCACCTAAAACCTTCACAATTGTGTTTTTTTAACTTGGGCTTACACAATCCAAAAACCCACACTATCTAAGTTTTCTGACTCTCCTTAGATAACCACACAATGAGATTTTTCTGGCGAATCTCAAACAAAAACCAAAAGAATAGAAATTTTACATAAACGTAAAATACCTGGATTTCTCCTTCCGTAGCATCCCGGAAGAACCATTCAGAGAGTAGAAGTTCGAATCAACGTTCAATGTCCAATACTCACTTAAAATGATTCTAAGTTCTAATTGATTTTAAATTAAATCAAATGGGCGTAGCTACATTTGATTTTGATTCCAAGAAGAAGGAATACAACAATTCCTCTATTCAAAAAAGATTGGAATATAGGAATAAAATCAAATAAACAAGCTAACAAAAAGAGAATATTAATTATGCACAACGTAGCTTAAAATGAACACTAACTTATCTCAGAATGGAGCTTTGATTTTCTTGAAGTGAGTTGTAAAACTCTGAGAATCGTGTTCAATTTATAGTTGCAGAAATCACGTCTACGACTGGTCTTAAGAAAGCTTCTACTGGTCGTAGCAACAACGACATTTTGAAATTTTAAGCGTGATCTTAAAAAACCGTTCTACAACTAGTCGTAGGGATTCTACGACTAGTCGTGGATCACCTACGACCGGTTGTAGCTAACCTAGGACTAGTCGTAGGAGACATGATTTGCACGCTGTAGTTCGAGTCGTAGATACATGACCGGTCGAAGGTCAAGTCGTGACCCTCCTACGATCGGTCGACCAGTTCTCAGGACTGGTCGAAGCTTAACCAAAAAATTCTGAAAATCTTCAACAACTTAGGACTGGACGAGGAATTTCTTAGACTAAACGAACCAATGCTAGGACTAGTCGAACAAGGTCCAGGACTAGTCTTAGAACAAACCAAAATCATCTATAAAGATTCATCTTGAATTATGTAACCAAACTGACCTACCCTAAGATCAATCTAAGGTCTATCATACCTTGATCATTAAGTATGAACATTAAACTTCATTCTTTTCAGATAATGGTTGACCTTTGAACCTTATGAAGCTTGAGATCTCTACTTGATGTAGCTTGATCTTGAGATCTTCTAAAGCTTGAAATTAAACTTCATCTTGAGTTGCACTTGAGTCTTGAAATGTACTTGAGTCTTGAAGTGTTTAACGATGTAGCTCTGAACATTGATGTTTACAGAAGTTGACAAAGTGCATGGCTTGACTTGGCTTGAAGTAGTTCGTCGTTCTTGACAGAAGCAATGTCTTTATAGAGTTAATGCGATGTCTTGAACAATGTCTTGAACATATATACATTATCATACAAACACAAGACACAGATAGAGTTTTGGCACAACAAAATTTGACAACCAAAGGAGCATGAGACCATAGCACTTACAGAATGAAACGTCAAAGTTACTAAATACAACGATTAAAATGAGTCGGTATGTATGATTTAAATTCAAATAAGCAACAGCGATAAAAACGTTGAATGTTTCATACCATAGTCAGATAGGTGGAATCACCCCCTAAATAGTAAATCCCACAAATCAAATTGCCACTAACATAACCTCCCTGTTGAGGGTCTATTCTTAGCACAACCAATCTCATTGCACCCTAAGTACGGACTCTCTTTCATAGGTAGAGGTTCCCCTCTTTAACTATATTTGATCCATATTTGTCTTGCAAACAGTACAATAGTATGTGAGAATAACATAAAGATCAGGTAACGATCTAGGATACCATTCTAATAAAGCAAAACTTAAGTACAAACGTATTAACAATCCAAGAGCTATTAAAAGAATCAGGGTCTAGCATATGCATTTATGATCGATTCTCAACATGTATTCAAGTAGGCTAATCATATAATTAATCCAACTCTAAGGCATCATTTATAATCAATATAAAAAAAACTATTCTTGATCTAATTTAGAGATGGAAAGCCCAAGGAGAGAAGTCATCACCTTTCTAGTCGTAGTTCCTCCCTTGATCCAAATTCCCACGATTAACTTACAGTCCAATACCACACGATTAATCACCTAGGGTCACTCCCAACAAGGGCTTGAGATTAATAACCGAATTAGATGAATGATTTCCAAGAATCCTAGCTATTTATGCCATTTCAAGTAGGTGGGGTTTATAAGGACCCAACCAAGTGAAAATTGGGCCTGCACCTATGTGATCAGGCCCAACAGTTGCGGCCTAATACTGTGGCCCGAAACTGGGCTTAACTTTGGCCTGAATTGGCCCAACACTTTGTTGCCCATTTATGACCCGAACTATGCCTGGTTCGGCCAAGCCATCATTGTCCAACGGTGGTCCAGAAACTGGACTAAGCTGAACTTGTTTTGGCCCAGTCGCTGCTATTTACTAATAGCCCAAGAGCTGGGCTGGGCTGGACTGTTTCTGGCCCAGCCATTGTCACTCATACGCAGCCCAAGGACTTCAGCCCAAATCCATGATTGGACTTAGTACAGACCCGACCCAGATTGGTGGCTAGACTCGACCCAGGGACTGAGGTTCAGGATCGGCCCAAGGACTGGGCCAACCCACTGTGCCTGTACAGGGTGCGGCCCACTGAGTTTCCAATTTAGGTGCAGCCCACTGTGTGAATAGGGTGCGGCCCACTGAGTTTTCAACTCGGGTGGGGCCCACTATGTGTGATCAGGTATGGCCCACTGAACCTGAACAGGGTACAGCCCACTGAGTTTTCAACTCAAGCGCGGTCCCCCATGTTTAAGCTGGGCTTGAATCTAGTGAGGGCCGCTATGGTTATCTGAGGCTGGGCCGACGTTGGCCCAGCATGGCTGCCACCATTACAGCTTGGCCCACTAGGTTTTAAACCATGTGAGGCCCATTGTGGTGGCTCTAAGGCCCCTCTTGCACTTAAAACGGAGAGTCAACCAACTGAGTTGACTCAATTAGCCCGAACCCAGTCGAAGGAGATACCTGAAAGGTGGTCTTCGGGTCGGGATTCGATCCAGGTCCTTTACGTTGCCGGTTGGTCAGCTGAGTGGGTCCCTGAAATAAGGTGGCATTGGGTCAATTCTTGTGACTCAAGGTGAGTCGACTCAGACTCTGTGGAAGGCTACTTACAACTGAGTGTGGCTAGTAGCTTGGGTGGTTTAGCAACCACGAACCAGTCCCGACAGTTACGATGGTTTGCCCGACGAGCTCTAAATGTCAAGCCTGATTGGAGCAATGTGAACGGATTGAGTCGACCCAGTACAGTCGACTAAGTAGAGTGGTGCAGTGCGGTCCGAGTCCACACAGCCACTTTCCCCTCTCTCTCTCTCTCTCTTCGTCCCTCCTTTCTCTCCTCTCTCTCTCACTCTCTCTCTCTTTCTCAGCTCGGGGTACAAATCATGAGGGTAGATGGTCATTTTTATAGGCATGGAGCGAGTTCATCCCACGGTTGAGAAGAGGTGGCCCTTCCCAAGGACGATCCAAAGATCTTTACCTGCATGGGACCCATCCGACCTCGAGAATGCATTTCGGCCGCTCTGGCCCACCAGAAAAGTAAGTTTTTACTTACTGTGGGGCCCATCTCATCATGGTGGGTCGGGCGAGTTAATGAGGAAGATGACCTGGCCATTGATGGCCGATTTTTGTCTACCGTGTTTCTGAGTGATCCGGTCTGTTTGAACGGACTAGATGGGACCGCTGATCACTACGGGGCCCACTTTTTGAGCCATTCATCGACATTTCAAAGTATCACACGAGATACTCCTCTTCTCGTCATCTTCTCGTGAGACGAGAAGACTCTCGCTTTCAGACCGTTGTTGCCCTAGAAGGGACGGTCGGGGTTAGCCCACATGGCCTAGGGAGGGCTCTGATCATGCCAAAGACACCTTCCCAAAGTGGAAATGTTTTCCTTTACTTTTCTTGGTGCAGGCGGTTGCCTGACCGTTTATGGCAATGGAAGAACGGTGCGGATAGACGCCTGGACGGATGGCTGAGATGTAAGGAATGGGGCGGATGCGAATAGCCAATGTGACGACTGTACAACCCTCCCTTCTTGGCTAACACCATCACACGGTCGCTTTTGGCACCATCCCATGCCTGAGTATGTTTGATGGGTTGGATCTGACCACTAGGGCTTGGTCTCTGGGGTCTGCGCATCTAATAGACGGTTTGGATCGTCTGGACAGTGGCCCGAAGTGAGCCACTACGAGATTAGGATGTCCGTCCATTTGAAAATGTTTGAACAAGAGAAAATTCTTCCTTTTCTCATGTTTGATTCGGTCAAAGCTAGTCAAACCAGCCTGCGTGGTCTGGTGCACCTTATGCATGACGGCTGAGGTGCACGCGCACCCTGTGTGGGGTCCATCGTGATATTTGTGATAGATCCACTCTACCCATTCTACATAGAGGGCCCAAATCAAGGACCCTGACCAAAGATGAGGCAGACGTGAAGCTCAGGTGGGCCGTATTGTGCGTCCCAGGCTCCATTTTGTTGTTTCAAGTTAAGTTGACGGTCGGATCGAGCCTGAATTTGATTCTGAGTGGTCCCTAGTCCAATTCAGACGGTACTCAACAATACTCCTATCGATCGGGTAATTTAACTGTAGTATCCGAGTGTTAAATCACTTGATATTAATTATAGATTAGTTAGATGGATAGTGGATTCATCGATCCAAGGTTCAAATCGGCTAGTCTACTTCTTTCATCTGTCTTGTAGACTCGAATTGGTACCAACCCAGAGGATGAGGTGTATCCTATACTCAGATGGGCCATACTTACTGATCTTATGGCCAACTAATGATTCCAGCTAATCTGACGGTTGGATTTCTTTTAGGTTTGTTCATCACTGATCAAAAGGGTTTTAAAGGCCCAAGAGCTATCCACGTTGTGATTATTAGTGGGATTTAAGGCCTTGCATTTACTCCCAACTAAATCTTGAAGTTGATGTACAATGGACTTGGCCATTTAGCTACCAGGTGACATTTTTTAAGATCCATACTACCTAGGAGGCTCCATGGGTTTAAATAGTAGACCTGGCCAGAGATCATAGGCTATTGGATGGTTTGGCTTGCCTATCGAGGCGATTGAAGCCCTAAAGGTCAATCTCTCTGGTGGTATGATGATCCATCTTGGAAAAGATGGATGGACAGCTTAATATATGGATAGGGATTACTTTCAATAGTCAAATCTAAACTCTGGTGCACGTGAATGTTCACTTAAGATAGATTTGTATTCTACTAACTTAAGTTATATGGTAACACTCAAGTACTAGAAATTACGGGGTGTTACAGATACTGGCGTGCAATAGGGAGAGAAGTTAAAGACTGTGGGAGATTTCCGTTGTGGGAGGCTTCTATTGTGGGAGACTTCTATTGTGTGGAATTTCATTGTGCGGATTTTTCGTTGTGCGGAATTTCTATTGTGCGAATTTTCCGTTATGCGGAATTTCTATTGTGCGGACTTCCATTGTGCTCCGTTTTTCTCTTGATCCAGGAGCTCCTTGAGCTTTTCTAACTTTTGTCCCCTCCAAATGAGAGGGGGAGGGGGTATTTATAGGCTTTCCCATGTGTGAGGCCTCGTTTTGCATGCCATGGACCCCATTCCACGCAACAACACTATTTATCGCGCACAACAACACTATTCAACTCGCGCAATGGCACTATTCATTGCACATAATGACACTATTCATCCCGCGTAACGGCACTATTCATCGCGTAGAACGACACTATTCATCACGCACAACATCACTATTCATCCCGCGCAATGACTTTATTCAACGGGCACAATGGCACTTCATCGCGCACAACAACACTATTCATTGCGCATGACGGCACTATTCATCTCGTGTAACGGCACTATTCATCATGCACAATGGCACTATTCACGCACACAATGGCACTATTCATCACGCACAACATCACTATTCATCTCATGCAACGATGTTCACAACCCCAAGTGTAGAGTCGGCTTGACCCAAGACTTGTACCCTAGCGACCGCGCCGTCGCCGCGGTTCCGATGTCGTGTCTCGCGCGCTGAGGTGATACCCAGGCCAGAAGATGTGGGCCCGCGTTCAGTTCGAGGAAAACACCGCGCTGTTGCAAAACCCAAGAGATATCAGATCAAATTGCATCAATCTCATCAATCAATTACACATCACCTCACATGTTAAAGTACAACTCCATCCCCAAGCAACCCCCAAAGTCAAACTCTCTCTTACACAAAGTACACCCACGACATCACTCACCGATCTCTCTCTTTCAACCTCTCTCTCTCATCTCTCTCTCCCTCATTCTCTCCAAGCAACCGTCCATGGCTTCCATGGGAGAGAAATTAGTGTGGCCAACCTTCTTACCTTTCATCTCCACCATCTAAGTGCGATCTCAACCGTTGAAGTCCACCCATTTGAGCTCTAGCCTGCATTAACGGAAGAATGAAGAAGAGATCTAATGGTGGGTGTTTCTCTCTCTCTCTCTCTCTCTCTCTCTCTCTCTCCCTATCTCTTTCATTATTTTAGAGTGATGATGTGGCCGTGTGGCCCACTCGGATGTATCCCGCCTTGACATATGTGATGTCCAAACTGTCCATCAAATGGATCCCACGGCAGTCCAAGCCATGCTAGCCCTGCTTAACGATGATGGGAAAATACAAATATCAATTGATTACGTGGGCCACGTCCACGTGGGACCCACCTTGATAAATACGTCCATGTCCATCGTCCCTGTACGCTGGACGTTGTGAGTATGGACAGACAATGGGTGTACTAACAAAAACAAATGCCTAGTTTATGCTTTGGATGGGCTGTTCATGCAGGCCCCACCTTGATTAATGGATTTAATCCACACTATCCACCCTTTTTTCCATCTTATTTTAGCCGTTGAGCTGAAATGTGAAGCCGATCTAAACCTCTGGCGGGCCATAATGCAAGGAACAGTAGTTTTAAGTGGTTTAAATGGTTAAAGCCCACTGTGATGTTCCTGTACGCTAAAAATATTGCATTTTGGACTCGTTAGTTCTATTACGAGTCAGGGAGACCAGTAGTCGCTGTGGATTTTTCTAATACGGGCCCCACATTTAAGAATCCCTGGAAAAAAAAATAAATAAATAAGCAAAACCCATGTATACATGGACGTCCTTGTTGCTGTCAGCGTCCTCTGGACACTGTAGTAAGCAGCGTCCTTGCTGCTGGTTTAAAGGTGGAATTGTGGGCCCCACCACAGGCCCCACCACGAAGTATGTTTCACATCTACACTGTGCATTTGATGGGTCTCATTTTTTGAACTAGGTTTCCCTAAAAATCAGCCGTATACACAACTCAAGTGGCCCACATGGCAGGAAATAGTGTTGATTGAACGTCTGCCATTGAAACCCTTTTGGGTTATCACCGAAGTTTTGGATCGGCATGCAATTTGTTTTTCCTCCTCATCCGGGTCTGTGTGACCTTATTAACAGATTGAATGGCGAATAAACGTTGTGGTGGACCCATACGTGTGACCCGCCTGATGTAAGAATGGATTGCCATTTGTGCCTCAGCAGCTGCTGTAGGTAACGTCACCAAGCTTTATGAGTCTCATCCACTGTCTGCCCGTTTTCTGGATGTGGGACCCACCTCACACGAGCTACACGTGTGGGGTGGGGGGCCCACCTTGATGAGATGTGTTTTATCTCACGCCATTCATCTGTACATCCAAACCGTTCATCTGATTTGGCCAACAGCCACAGCTGCTATGCAGCGTCAGTAGGCTCGGTGGGCTACCGTGATGTATGTGTTTCATCACATGTCGTCCATCTGCTATGCACGTGGGACCTACTCCACACGTGTGACACGTGTGGAGGTGGGGCCCACCTTGGTGTATGTTCTGTACATCCACACCGTCCGTTCATCTGTGTGGATCCCGCACGTGATGCATATGTATATCCACCGTCTGTTTTGGATAGGTGGAAATCCGCGGTGATGTAAGTGCTTTATGCATGACCCCCATGCTGCATGCGTTTCATCCAGCTGTCTAGCTGTGGGCCCTAGTGATGTATGTGCTATATCCAAACTGTCCCTCCATTTGAAATCCAGACCGCCCATCAAATTTGCTGGTGGGGCCCTACCTTGATGTATGTGTTTATCCCTGCCATTCATCCAGCAGCAGATGGCTGCTGGGTTAATGTCAGCAATCCTGTGGGGACACACATGCTATTTAAGAACTGTCCATACTTCGACGGTGTATATTCTCACTGACCACTCGTTTTCCCTTGGCAGTGGGCGAGGCCCACCTTGGAAGTATATATTTCACATCCACACCGTCCAGAGTGCTGGACGGTGCTGGACAATGTTTGGGTGGTGCTGTTGCCACACCTTGATGTATTTGTCTCATCCACACCGTCCAGAGTGCTGGACGGTGCTGGACAATGTTTGGGTGGTGCTGTTGCCACACCTTGATGTATTTGTCTCATCCATACCCTGATGTATTTGGGTGGTGCTGTCCAATGTTTTGACGGTGCAGATTTACATAGACAATGTTTGGATGGTGCTCATTTACCTGGACAATGTTTGGACGGTGCTGACCATTGTTAGTGGGCCATGTGCCCCATGGAATGATAGTGTACGGTGATGCACATGTTGCACCTGCTACTATTGAAATGATTTTTGATGTAATCCAAGTTCCCACCATCCATCAGGACATGGGACCCATCGTGATTTGTGTGTTTCATTCACGACGTCCATCTGTTTTATACCCAAGCTATCCACCTGTTTTGCTTTCGCACCATTCATCTAGGACGATGGACCACCCTGATGCAAGTGTTGTCCGGTATGTAGACCACCTTGATTGCATGTATTTTATATTCCCACCGTCCATCACAACAAGTGGACGCACCCCGATGTATGAGGCCTGCCTTGATGAATGTGTTGTATTCACACCGTCTGTCCATTTTGATGGACGTATAGCCCACCATGATGTATGTATTCTATATCCACACCGTCAATCGCTGGAGGGTGTGTTGCATAGGGTCCTGATGTATGTGTTATATACATATTGTTCATCCGTTTTAGGCCCATGGGCGAGGCCTAATGCGATGTATTTGAGGCCCATGGGTGAGGCCCAAGGTGATGTATTTGAGGCCCATAAGTGAGGCCCATTGTGATGTATTCGAGGCCCATGCGATGCGGCCCACTTGATGTGTATATGGCCCTTAGGTGAGGCCACGAGCTCATTATATGTTTTGGCTCTATAAGTAGGCCACTCCTTGGGAGCAATGATGGTTAAATATCCACATTGTTGGGCAATGATGGTTTAATGTCCACATTATGACCTTTCCTTAGGCCTTGTTTGGCTGATTACCGATTCCTATTATCATGATTGCCGATTAGCGATCGAGGCCGTTTATCATGACCGATTGCTGATTAGCGATCGAGGCCGTTTAACTTAACCGATTGCCGATTAGCGATCGAGGTCGTTTATCTTGACCGATTGCTGATTAGCGATCGAGGCCGTTTATCTTGACCGATTGCCGATTAGCGATCGAGGCCGTTTATCTTGACCGATTGCCGATTAGCGATCGAGGCCGTTTATCTTGACCGATTGTCGATTAGCGATCGAGGCCGTTTATCTTGACTGATTGTCGATTAGCGATCGAGGCCTTTTATCTTAACCGATTGACTTGATCGATTGTCGATTAGCGATCGAGGCCGTTTATCTTGACCGATTGTCGATTAGCGATCGAGGCCGTTTATCTTGACCGATTGCCGATTAGCGATCAAGGCCGTTTATCTTGACCGATTGCCGATTAGCGATCGAGGCCGTTTATCTTGACCGATTGCCGATTAGCGATCGAGGCCGTTTATCTTGACCGATTGCCGATTAGCGATCGAGGCCGTTTATCTTGACCGATTGCCGATTAGCGATCGAGGCCATTTATCATGATCGATTGTCGATCGATTCTGATTGTCGTGACCGATTGCTGATTTTGATTGACGTGACCGATTTGCTGATTCTGATTATCGATCGATCCTGATTGTCGTGGCCGTTTGTCAAGACCGATTTGTCGAGGCCGATTGTATAGGTCGATTCCGATTGTTGAGGCCGATTTCGACAACCGAGGCTGATTGTCAAGACCTATATGAGGCCCATCGTGATGTGTATTTGGCCCTTATGTGAGGTCATGGGTCCATTATATGTTAGGATCTATGAGGGTCATTCCTCGGGGCAATGTTGGTTAAATGTCCACATTATCGAGGTCGATTGTCGATGCCGGTCATTGATACCGATTATGAGTATGTGACTGCATAGCATAGCATCATGATACATGCCCATACGCATCATCTACATGTTTTTTATGAGATGTGGTTGACCATTGCATATTTCATTAGGCGGATTGTTATTGTTATGAGACTCTCGGATAGGCGGAGGTTATCACACATGAGCGCACGGTATGCGCGGGGTTGATACATGATGACTCATGCATCTTGCATTATGATTACTGTACGCCCTAGCAACATCAGGGCCGTAGCCTCCACAGGCTTATCGTGGATGGCCAGATGGGATACCGAAAATCTGTTCTACATGGGGTGCTATAGATATCCCTGGGTGAAAGTCCCTAAACCCTCTTGGTTCCAGAGGTTGCTCCAACGTCTAGACCGAGTGGATGCATGAGCGCATGAGGGTCGTATACCGTTAGGCCGCGTCTCCCACTGTGTCGTGGTCGGTTGGAAGGGGGTACGGCCTTACCTGCCCGAGAGGAGGGGGCAATGCTAGGCTGAGTCTGACCAGTTCGAGGAATGGGTCCGCTATCGACGAGCCGAGCCCGATATTGGCAGGCGGATAGTGAGGTCTCTTCCACTCACCTTGTTGCGCGCGATGGGGCGGCAATCTGGTTTGGAGTGTAATAGACCCCGGTGATTTCCCAGAGAGGAACCGTACTGATATGTGGACTTATTGAGCAGGCGTTGCATACTCATTCATTCATTCATTCACTATCCACTCGGGCTGGTGGTGCGCAACTATTTGTTACGTGTACATTCGCATGACTAGGATTTCGGTTGGGCGCGCGACTAACCTGAGATCAGGAGTTTACCACATTGAGTCTGACTATCCAAATTTAGGTATGGGACTGGTTTGGATAGAAGTCCCTTGTGATAGACCCCGTGACCTGCGATACTACGTACTATCATCCCGACTTCACACTCCAGCATGGTCATTCCATTCGCACCACATATCGCATTACATCCGCCGCATATGACATTTCGGGTTACTATGTTTATGCATTTATATGACCTAGATACAACTGGCGGTATTCGTGAACTCATCAGGATTTGTATATTGTATTGCATCGGTGGCTGATATTTGGCTTGTTGTCTCCGCATTGCATAGTTGATCTACATTGCTTCATCGATTTATGATATTGTTTTTATTATATTTCGCATCGCATAGCCTGGATAAGGCTGATGGTATTCATGGGCCTATCGGTATGTTTTTGCATTACTCCGATTTCGTATGATTTATGATCTTGCTAGTGTTTCGATATTGTATGATTATGAGTTTATCAGGTATTTTCGCTTACTCCGATTACTCCGATATTGCTTACTTAGCACTTACCTTATGCACACACACTTTCACCACCCACTAAGCTTTAAGCTTATGCACGATAGATGCGTGCAGTGATGTTAGGTTGCAGACATTGAGCATGGAGCGTGCAGCGGTCTTCCGGAGCTTTGATTTATTTTATATATGTATTTCCCTTTCGATATACTCAAGCGATTATTAGTGGATATGTGATTAATATGTTGCGTTTGTGAGATGGGTAATCTTGTGGTTATGATCATTACGAGATAAATGTAAGTTGGAAAAATCCTCCTTGTAGGATCTCAGGATCGGAATTCAACGGGCACAATGGCACTTCATCGCGCACAACAGCACTATTCATTGCGCATGATGGCACTATTCATCTCGCGTAACGGCACTATTCATCATGCACAATGGCACTATTCACGCACACAATGGCACTATTCATCACACACAACATCACTATTCATCTCATGCAACGATGTTCACAACCCCAAGTGTAGGGTCATGATGTAGTAATAATCTCGGTAAGACCAAGGTCGAATCCACAGGGACTAATCTCATGTTTATTCTAAGAGCAACTAGGAGTAGAACTAGAAGAAGATGTAAACCTAAATCAGGAAAATATAGGAGGTAATTGTGAAGTGTTTCTTTAAGAACTTAAGAAATTTAAAGGTGGGAACTAGGGTTTTAAGGGATCCACTTGTAGCAAGTGGGAAGTTACCTTGCATGATTCAATAAATCCAACTGGAATTGGAATCCTATCTTATGCAATTAAACAAAGGAGAGATTTGTCAAATCTCTGAACTTCCATTGACCTAATTCTCAACAAACGAAAGTTGTGAGGATTGGAAGTGATTCCATCACCTAACCATGCCTAGGAGACAATGGCAAACAACAGGATATACCGATCCCACAACCAACATAGGAGAATTGTGAGAATTAGAAGGGATTCTGTCACCCATCCGTGCCCAAAGGACGATGGAGAACAACAGGATGTACTAACTTCATAATCTCCAAACAGAAGAAGAAGATACTCCAAGCTATTGCAGATCCATTGTAATTTCAGTCACAACAAACCATTAAACACTAAAAGTATTCCTTAAATACCAAACTAGAATCAAAGGAGTTGAAATAAACATGAATCAAAACAAAGTAAAAAAATCCCAACCACCCTACAAGCTTCACCCCTTGGCCCTAACTAAGGGATATAGCCAACCATAGACATGATTGGGTTTATAACCCTAAAAGAAAACATAAAAAACTAAAAAGAAGGGAAAAAGAACTCTTGGGAAGTGGCTCCGCCCTTTTGCTCTACTTCTCCAAACCCTTGATATCCCAAAAAGTGCCTAGGAAACCCCTATTTATAAGCCAAGTTTTGCATTTCAGCAAAATCCGATCAAATTTACGCACTATATGTAACTCCTTCGATGTCATCGAAGGGGTTTGAATCCAGAAGTCGTTCCTTTTCTCTCTTTCACACTGCATAAGTCTCTATGTCATCAAACCATCCTTCGATGTCATTGAGCGAAGCATCGATCCATAGAACGGGTCTTCGACTCATCGAGAATGTGTCCAAAAGAGTCCCGCGAGTTGCTTCAATTTCCTCAATAAATTCGATGCCATCGAGCACCTTTCTTCAACTCATCAAACATGTCTTCGACGAATCGAGAATTGCACCCAATATGTCCAGTGACCAACTTGATTTTCTTATATAAATTTGATGTCATCGAGCTGTGTTCGATGTCATCGAACGATGGCTTTGATGTCATCGACCGGTGGTTGATGACACAGTCTTTGTGATTTCTTTGCTTTATTCTTTCGACTTCTTTCCTTCTCCACTTAGTTTTCTTAGATCTTGGGACCTTGAAATCTTCAATCTTGGTCTCCATAGGTCCATTCTTTGCCTTGGTGACTTTTGAGCAATAAATCCATGCTTTTAGCATTCTTTTCAATCCAAGCTCTTAAATTCACCTTGCAACACAAACACATGTAAAATATATCATTATGTCATATTATGTTTGTAAAACCAAGAGATATATGGAGGATAATATGCAATATTTGACCCTCAACAAACGACACTATTCATCGCTCACAACGGCACTATTCACACACAACACTATGCATCACGGCGCTATTCACTAAGAGATTTCTAATAGAGAGAGGGTCGCGTAATGGAAGAATGCTATGCAAATGAGAGATCTAGGGAGATAGAGAGGGCCACACAATGGACAGGGATGCCTATCTTGGAATCTTGATGCGCAACAAACCAAACTCCTCTTAACTCGTGTATTTTTTGTGCCCCAACATAGTCATTGGTTTGAACTTAATTAAAATCAATAGAACCCTGGACCCTTTTCTGTTTGACTGAACATTAAACAATCGACATACAAGAAAGTGGTTCTTCGGGTACAGCTTCTGATACATCTTCTACAGTAAAAATATTTATACATTCTTATTCTTTATTTGGTTTTTGAGATAATCAAAAAATCTCAATGTAGGTTTTGTCTGAGATAGCCTGAAAATCTCAGTAAGGGGTTTGATTGGGATAGCCCGGTAAAATCATAAGAATTGTATCAAGTTTTAAGGTCACCCTGAGAAAACCTTTTTCATGGTGAAAGCCAAAATTACGTGGAGAGTAATTTTGGAAGTGGAGTAGGTGTGGCTATTTTAGAACGGTTGTTGACACACCAAACCACTATAATTTTATGTGTTATGTGGCGAATGCTTTTTACTTTTTATATGGTGAATGGTTGTAATTTATTTTTAGTTAAAGTGGTGAATGTTGTAATATTTACTTTTTTTACTCTTGCAAAGTTTAAGGTTTTGATTTTAAAGAAATTCATGAAATAAGGTCGTCATACCTAAAACTTTAGGTGAAGGTTGTCCTACGAATTATTTAGAATCAACGTTTCAATACTTAGGTAATTGAGATCTCTGATTTATTTACATATTCAGCATTTAGTTCTATTATTTGGCATAGTCATATTCACCCTCCTCTAGAACTTTTTAATCTTTCCTTTTCAGTATGTTTTTTTAGAATTGGCTGTTAATAGGAGCCTTCGAGACTTTTTTCATTTATGTCTCGCAAGAGATAGGCTCCACCTTTAAGGACTTGAATGACAACATATGGTCCATCCCACATGGGTGACCATTTCTTACCTAAGGCATGATCTGTGTGTCCTATTGGCAACACCACTTTCCAAACTTTATCTCCCTCCTCAAAGGATTTTCCTTTTACCCTTTTACTGTCGGCTCCAGCGACGGTTGCTTTGTTGGTAATAATAGAATTCAAGGCTTTCTTTCAAGTCTTGTTCATCCCTTCAAACTCGACCAACATTGCCTTTGTAAACTCAGGAGGGGTTAACTCTGCCTGATGTGCAAATCTCAAAGATGGCATGATAATTTCCAGGGGCACCACTACATCGTGTCCATATGTTAGTGCAAATGGACTCATCACAATGCTAGTGTGAGGTGAATTTCTATATGTCTAGAGCACCTCAGACAGTTTTGTACGTCATTCGTGAGAATTTTCTTCTATCATCTTCCCTAGGATGCTCTTGATTACTTTATTGATGGCCTCAGCCTGACCATTGGCCTACACATAATATGGTGTCAAATGTAGAATCTTGATTCCATACTTATGACTCATGGCCTTCACTTCCTTCGCTGAGAATGCAACACCTCGGTCCATGGTGATTGATTTCAAAATCCCGAACCGATGGATAATATTATTTTCAATGAACTCAATGATTTCAATGTGGCTGACCCCTTTCATGAGTTTTGCTTCTACCCATTTGGTGAAATAGTCGGTAACCACGATGATGAATGAATCCATGCGTGTTGAAGGTGGTTGGATTTGACATATCAGATCGATCACCCATCCTCGAAAATGCCAGGGCTTGATGATTGAATGGATTACAATTGCAAGCACGTGTTGAATCGACCCAGCTTTTTTGGCAAGCTTCACAACCTGTAGTGAATCGGATACAATTGGCCATCATTGTCAGCCATAATACCCATAACACTTAAGTATGAGCCTAATTTTTCTTCCAGCCTAGTGAGCCTCACATAACCCCTCGTGAACCTCACTCATTGCCAATAAGGCTTCTTTTTTGGCTAAGCACTTGAGCAAAACTCTATCAGCCCCTCTTTAGTATAGTTCACTATCAATCATTACATATTTAGTGGTTAATCTCCTCATATCTCTGCTAACTCTAGTTCGTGGGCTTTGAAGATGGCCCATGAGAGAAGCTCTTTAGTCCTCTTCTTCTATTTTAACCCGACATATCTCCATAATGGCCTCCCTTTCGAAAAATGAAGGTAAAGACCTGCTTTAAACGATAACCGTCTTTTTGGGCGATCCTCTCAGGACATCGAGCCCCGCAACTAACTTCGTCATTTCATTAGCATTCATGTTGTGATCCCTAGTAATGTGCATTAGTTCTACTTCATCAAAGTTATCCATCATCCGGGATGCCAAGGCATAAGGTAAAAGGCTTACACTAGTACATTTGAAGAGCCCCACCATTTGGTTTATCACTAATTGTGAATCTCCCACAATCGTCACACTTCTTGCACCCAACTCCAACAATAATTCTAGGCTAATTATTATAGCTTAATACTTATCCTAGTTATTAGTGCACTCAAATTCCAGCTGGAATGCTAACTCCTGTCTATTTCCATTTGGTGCAATTAGGATGATTCTAGCTCCTACGTATGAGTCTTTGACACATCAAAGATCACAGATCTAAAACACCTGGAGAAAGTTGATCCTTTGTAACGCCCCCTGTTTTTAGGACCCGAGTATATGACCCGTATTCCAAAAACCCGAGTGTTAACCTTAAAGGATGGTCAAATTCAAGTATATTTTTTCCAACTATCAGAGTGAGCAGATGAGCGTAGAATGGACAAATCATACATAATGGAAAATTTCATTTACGTTTAGAATGTACAAGAGGTTGCCCATAATGACTTATACAAACCAATGTCTCGATATAAAGAATACAAGAATTCACATAATTTACTACATGAAAGATAACAAGAGAATGTAAACATAAGCCATAAGACAACGCAGCTCCTCTTAGCAATACGGTTATGTATCCTTGACACTTGTACACGGCTCCTCATTAGTCTGAACCTAAAAATTCAATTGAGCCACCTGTGCTACCTGTACGGTTATATATTTGATGGATGAGTGGCCAACTTAATGTGAATTCTCTTTAAGATTACACACTACCAAATTAGGTAAGCATAGTTATAAAACAAAGCATACAAAATAATACATGTGTAGGTCTTGCTAGATGCATGGATGCGTGAATGCAGCCATCGCCCCGGGGATGCACATCCGTGCAGAAGTTAGGCTCGTCACTCATGCAATCATCGACATGGGAAAGACATCCAGTCAGATAGAGGCTAATCGTCAGCAAAGTATACTAAGTGTGGCGTAACAACTGCTTATCGTATATCACGTATGTTAGTGATAGACGTTGGTCTGTGCCATGTATGCATGATTAGCCAAACCATTATTAGTCCAGTTACAATCAGCCAATTTTAAATAAGCTCAAGGTCACTACGGGGGCTCGTCACCAGCGTAGGCTGACAGCTCGGGCATAGGTCCTATACCACCAGCCCTGGCTCATGAGACTACCATCTTGCGATGTTTAATGGAAACTCGTCGACTAGTAGCTAATCATATTACAACATATGGGGCTTACTATCGCATGGTTACATAGTATAAAACATCAAACCCATATAGGAAAAATATCAAAACAAAGCCACATAGGGCCAATATCAAAACAAGCCACATAAGGCAAATATCAAAATAAGCCACATAGGGTGAGTATCAAAACCATGCGATAAAAGACCATCCTTAAAAACCACTTAGACACAACAACATTGGATGGTAGGCCCATATCAATGATCCATCTAGACCATCACTCAATAACCACTAGATCGAAGGTCCATTACAATCACCATCAATCGAGTTTCATCCCAAGTATGGATGTACATTTATAAGTGGGGGTTTCCCACTAATGTAATGTACCAGTTTTAACACAACACGAAACAGAAAAAGGATTAGACCAGCGTCAAAATCCTACAAACCAGAGAGAAGATTCTCAAAAGGGCAAGAGATGAATTTTATTATCTGAAAGATATCTCTGCTATTCAGATTACATCTTTATTTAGAGAGGAACTACTAGAATACTAAAATAGGATTAATTGAGAAGGGAATGGAAACGGACAGTAACCAAGCCTACAATCAAGGCATAAATTGATTCTAACTTATTTATTAACAAATAATACTTTTATAAAAATAGAGACCTTGCTGTCTTCATCCAAGAATGGAACCTCCACACAATCAGGGCTCTTGATTTCTTCTAGTGCTTCCGTGCCTTTCGATTGGACCGTTGGCGTTCCAATAGTTCCATGAATTCTTCTGCCATTTGTCCTATATCAGTCCCCTCCACCGGGAGAGAACTCGACCTCGAGTTAAGTTCTGGATAAAGTGGCTCCTCAGCATGATATTCAAATAAGTCCGCAACGTTAAAAGTCTTTGAAATCCCCATATCATCCGGCAGATCAATCTCATATGTATTGTTATTGATCTTCTTCAAAACCTTATATGGACCATACTTTTTGATTTTAGCTTATTGTAAGTTTCGACTCGAAATCTCTCTTTACGTAGAAAAACCATAACTGAACCACCCTCTTTGAACACCTTGAGATGCCTATGCTTATCTACAACTGCTTTGTATTTAGCATTAGTCTGCTCTAGTTTTTGTTTCACCTCTGGTTGCACAGTTTGGGCTTGCTTGACCATGTTTTCTACTTCCATGCTAAACCCTGGTCCTTTTGGCAGGTGCACCAAGTCCACAACATGTCTTGGGGGCTTCATATACACCATCACAAATGGTGACTTTCCTATGGCACTGTGCACTGCATTGTTATAGGCAAATTCTGCTTGAGCTAATGCATGGTCCCACTGTTTCGGCCGATCTTTACAGATACTGCGAATTAAATTTCCCAAGGTCCTATTTGTTACCTCCGTTTGGCCATCTGTTTGAGGGTGTGCAGTAGTGCTTCGGTTCAACGAAGTATCAAACATCTTCCACAAAGTCATCTAGAAATGACTAAGGAACCTTGAGTCACGATCAGAAGTAATGGACTGGGGGACTCCATGTAGCCAAACTACCTCCCGGGAGAATAGTCGCGCTATGTGAGAGGCGTCTGATGTCTTTTGACAAGGAATGAAGTGACACATTTTGGAAAATCTGTCCACAATGACAAACACAGAGTCCACCCCTCGCTGGGTTCGAGGTAGTCCTAAAACGAAAACCATGGAGAAATCTTCCCAAATAGCGTTAGGAACTAGTAAAGGCATATAAAGACCAGTATTTTATGACTGACCTTTAGAAGTTCGGCATGTGTAACATCTCCTCACAAAATTTCCCACATCTCGCTTCAGTTGAGGCCAGAAGTACCGCTCCTCCAAGCTTGCCACAGTTTTTTCTTTGCCCAAGTGTCCGCATAACCCTCCACCATGCAGGTCACGAATAAATTTCTCCCGCAGAGAAGTCCTAGGAATACATAAGCGATTCCCTCGAAAAAATATCCATCATGCACACAAAAATCATTGATAGGTTGATGCTCAATGCACTTCGCCCAAATCTCCCAAAAATCATCATCCTCTTCATACATTTCCTTCAAGCACTCAAACCCAACAATCTCATGAGCCATCATCACGTGCAAAGTAGCACGATGGCTCAATGCATCAGCAACTCGATTCAGTGCTCCTGATTTGTGCTGAATAGAGAAAGAGAATTTTTGAAGAAAAGTGGACCACCTAACGTGCATGTTGTCTATGTGCTTCTGGCTATTGATGAATTTCAAGGCCTGATGGTCTGAATATAATTCAAATTCCCTCTGTATAAGATAATGCTCCCAGTGTTTGAGAGCTCAGACTACTGCATAGAATTCTTGATCATACGTGCTTCATTTTTTTTTTGCGTGTGACTTAACTTCTCACTGAAGAATGCTACCGGTCATCCTTCCTGTGACAGAACAGCTCCGATCCCCACACCGCTAGCATCACACTCCACTTCAAACACCTTCTCAAAGCCAGGCAGAGCTAGCACGGGCGCTGTGCACAATTTTTCTTTAATTAAGCCAAAGCACTTTTCAGCATCTTCACCCAAATTAAAACGGCCCTTCTTCATGCACTCTGTGATTGGAGCCACTATGGTACTAAAATTCCGAATAAAGTGGCGGTAGAAAGTGGCTAAGCCATGGAAGCTTCGAATTTCACCCACAATTTTTGGTGTAGGCCACTCCCGGATAGCTCGGACATTTCCTTCGTCGACATGAATGCCTTCTAAACTAACCACATACCCCAAAAACAACAAACTTTTGGTCATGAAGCTGCAATTTTTGAGGTTGATGAATAATTGGTTATCCTGCAACACAATTAGCACTTGTCGCAGATGTTCAACGTGCTCCTCTTCAGTCTTGCTATAAATCAGAATATCATCGAAGTCAACAATGACAAAATTTCTAAAAAAAAAAGGCTTAAATACCTGGTTCATAAGCTGCATGGAAGTGCTGGGCGCATTAGATAGGCCGAATGGCATAACTAGCCACTCGTATAGGCCATACCTAGTTTTGAATGCCGTTTTCCACTCGTCTCCAGGCCTGATTCGAATTTGGTGGTAACTGCTCCATAGATCAATTTTAGAGAATAACTTTGAGCCCTCTAACATGTCCAACATGTCGTCTAAGTGGGGAATGGGGAATCGGTACTTAATAGTAATCTTGTTTATAGCTCGGCTATTGACGCACATACACCAGCTATCATCTTTCTTTAGTGTTAGTAGGGCAGGAACTACACATGGGCTCATGCTCTCACGTACAAAACTTTTTTGCAATAAGTCTTCCACCTTTTCTTGCAAAATCTTATCCTCCTTTGGGCTCATCCGATAGTGGGGTAGGTTAGGCAAACTCGCTCCAGTAACCAGATCTATGTGGTGCTGAATGTTCCTCATTGGTGGTAGAGTGTTTGGCAGGTCATCAGAAGTTAGCTCCTTAAAATTTTCCAATAGTCATCGAACTCTGTTCGGAATTGTTACTGGTGGTGCTTCATTCTCATCTACCACAAAAGCTTTAACTACCAGAGCATAAACCTTACGTGCGTCCTTGGCATCCGTCATGAAATTAGTTTCAGACTTTGCCATAGTAAAAAGGGCTTCCCTTTCCACTTTTGAAGGTTTGTTAGTCACAAATTGCTCTTTCAAAGGAACTATGGTGATTTTATGTAGCCTCCAGATAAACAAATAAATATTGTCCCGTCCCCTATAAGTGATATCAACATCATATTGCCATGGCCTACCTAGCAACACGTGGCTAGGATCCATATCAACAACATCACAGACTACCTTATCATGATAATTTTTGCCAATAGAAATAGGAACTTGACACATTTTAGTAACCTTTATTGTTGGTCCCTTTTTTATCTAGCCAATAGTATAAGGAGATGGATGCTTTGTAGTTGGCAATTCAGGTGCTCCACCAACCTTTTTGCGACGAAATTCTCGCAGCTCCCACTATCCACAATCAGGTTACAAACCTTCTGACTAATGGTACAATAGGACCGAAAGATATTATGGCGTTGGTTAGGATCTTCCTGTTGTGGCATATATAGCACCCGCTGCACTACACAGTTGATCTGCTCCTCGTCTTCTTCCGCGAACTCAACTTCATCATATAGATCATCCTTATTGTCTGCTCCGTCGTTGGCCAATTCTGCACCTTCTTCATTTTCCACAAGGTTTACAGGCTTACGGTCTGGGCATGAATCTGAACGGTGGCCCGACTTTCCACACTTGTAACACTTCCCCAGTGTAGGTCTAGCATAAGGGTTTGGGTTCCTTGGTAGATTTCTATTATGTGGTCCCAACACTTGATTAGAAGCACTGTTTTCCCCACCTGTGGTGCTCTTGAACAATACCCCTTACGACCTTGGTTGGTCTGATTGAACTGCCGGTTGAGCACCCTTTCCTTTATCACCAGTATGATATGATGAGTCGGTGGTCAGCCTTCGAAAATACCCTGAACTCTCCAACTTCTTTTCCATCATTTCGGCCTTTAAAGCCATGTTATGGGCTTCATCAACAGTCCATAGGACCTGCATCCCAATCTTGTCACGAAGTGATGGCTTCAAACCATTGAGGTATTTGGCAACTTGCTGGTTGTCTGACTCGTTCAAGTTATTACGGTCTGCAAGTCGATTGAATTCAGAAGTATATTCAAATACTGATTTTGTTCCCTGTGTGCAATTCTGATATAATTGAAATAGGTGTTGTTCATAATCTGGCGGTAGGAATCTCTCCATGAGGAGTTGTTTCATCCTACGCCAGGTCTTCACAGTTCGCTGTAGTTGGTCCCACCATACCGTAGCTCCACTTTTCAATCAGAATGCGACAAGTCTCACCATCTTTTCTTCCGGAACTTCCATCATCTCAAAGAATTGTTCGACCTCTGAGATCCAATCTAGGAAGTCCTCTATATGCATATTGCCATTAAAGTAAGGAAGATCTGATTTTAACCAGTAGTCTTCATATCCTCTTTGCCGCCTCATTGGTCGATGTGCGCCATACCCGTCTTCCCCTCCATCCTCGAACTCATCCTCGCTTTCAGGTTCTCGGTGGGGAAGACATCCAGGAATGTTCCTGTTAACAAGTTGGCCTCAGGCAATTCCTTCGGCGGAGATCCTGTCAACTGCTGGTAGTTGCCTATGAGTGTTGAGACCAAGTCCGACAAGCAGATCACGAATCTCATTTAGTTGTTGCCACTGCTCCTCAAACGCTATCCACAAGGCTTCAACCCCACGATCACCGCCGTTAGGGTTAGGATTTGGGTTTCTTGCTCCGTTATCTGCCATCACGCCAAGCAAAACCTTGCTCTGATACCAACTAATACAGCACGATACAGAAAAAGGATTAGACCAACGTCAATATCCTACAAACCAGAGAGAAGATTCTTAAAAGGGCAAGAGATGAATTTTATTATCTGAAAGATATCTCTGCTAATCAGATTACATCTTTATTTGTAGAGGAACTGCTAGAATACTAAAATAGGATTAATTGAGAAGGGAATGGAAACGGACAGTAACCAAGCCTACAATCAAGGCATAAATTGATTCTGACTTATTTATTAACAAATAATACTTTTCTAAAAATAGAGACCCAGATGTCTTCATCCGAGAATGGAACCTCCACACAATCAGGGCTCTTGATTTCTGCTAGTGCTTTTGTGCCTTTCAATTGGACCATTGGTGTTCCAATAGTTCCATGAAGTCTTCTGTCATTTATCCTACATCAAGTTTAAATTCCGTAAGCAATCCACAAGTAATCCAATAGCATGAACTAAATATATAGGATAAACATTAAGCATGTGATGTAGCAATTCAATTCCAACAATTAACACATGTGGTTATAGAATGGAGATATCATATATAAATTAAAATGAAACTATAACTTAAGCTAATAGGAAGATGGAAAGCTTGAGGGGAAGAATCATCACCTTATACTTTGAATCGCCTACCAGTGTTGCTAGAGAGTGCATGTTTCCTTAGAATCAATTCCTATCATAAATTGTAAAGTTATACAGTTAGGTCTAAGCTTTCACATTATTTAGGGTTAGGATTTTAACCTAAGGTTTGGATTACCTAAGTTTTAGGGTTTCACTCTAGGGTTTAGTTCTAGGAGTTGGACTGGGACATATGTGTAGCTCAAACATAATGTCATGATATGGTTAGTTACAATTTAATGTTAGTGATAGAACCAATATTTGTGACCATGGTAATATTAAGCATTACAGTGTAATAGTGTAATCTATTTTGTTTTTATGATAATATCTTTAGGTGATGGATACTACACTAATACCATTAATAGAAATTTGTTTATAATAACTAACATTAGTGCAAACTGTGCATTGATGTAGATCTAGGTTTTCATCCTAGAGTTCAGTCCTAGACTTGGATCATAGGGTTGAACGCTAATTGATGAATGGTTAACCGCGACGTTAGTAATATTAACAATTGTAAAACCACTATTAATATTAGTAATGTAACCTATGTAAGGTACATGATAATAATACTCGTTATGATGACAATAAATATTTTAATCTACCATTAGTGATAATATTTAAGAGCGATAAATAGAACACTTATATATGATAATAGAAATTTTGTTTATACTAACTAGTTCTAGCATAAATAACTTACCAATGACTAATCATTATTAATTTTAATAATCCTAATAATAACAATGGCAATGATACATTAAAATGGGTCTAGTGTGGGTTTGAAGGATCCCATGAATAAGGATATTTGGGTAGGTTGATAAGGGCCCACCTACATTTGACCTTGGGCCAGGCTTTGCCCAAAAATCAAGCCTAAACTGGGCCTGACCTCGGCCCGATCTGGCTGCCCAATTGTGACCTAAATTGGTCCCGGAATCCAGCCACAACCAAGGCCTGAACTGGGCCTGGCCTGGGCCCTATTTGGCCTAATGTTGTTGGCCCCTCATGGGCCAAAAACTGAGTTACATTTGGGCCCTGTACGGCCCAGCTTGGCAGGCCTCTGACTGTTAAAACATGGCCCATGTGATCTTTACGTGAAGCCCACTTGATCTTTACGTGTGGCCCACCCATTTATATGGTGCGGCCCACTGATCTTTACGTAGTGTGGCCCACCTGACAGCGTGCGGCCCACCATGTGTACGGCCCAGACGCAGACACTTGTGTGACTGTATCACATACAAGTGTATGACCCGCCTGCGAGTACCTTAAAGTGAGCTCACAGGAGTTTAATTAGCAGGAATAAAGCCAAAATCGTACTAGACACCATGGCTTTAAAAAAAAAATCAGGTTGCCCTGCTTGCCAAGCAGGCCACACAAGCAGACTGAATATGAACCAAGGCCATTGATCATTCTTTCTAGCCACCCATTATCTTGTGTCTGTGTGGCCTACCCAAGCAGACAAGCTTGATCTGCAGTCCAGATCATCTACATGGTGGGGCTTGCGACCGTTTTGCAGCTTGATATGAGGCCTATTTAGGGGCCGTTTTCGGGCTGCTTTTGGGTCCATAAAAATGGCCGTTTGCATCAGACTGAGAGCCCTTGTTTCGGTCCAACGTTCGGCCCATTTTTTTCTACTCAGATCAGAGTCCAGTTTGGGACCTCATTTCAAACCAAAACCCGGGTTCTGTTTGAGAGCTGCTTTCAGCTCAATACAGGGACCACTCACGGCCATTATCAGCCCATTTTAGAGCTCATATAGAGCCCCTTTTTTGCTCTGTCCAAGCTCTTCTACGGCCGGATTTCTGGCCCAAAATGTGGTCTCCAACATGGCTGACATTTATATAGCAATAAAGAAGGAAAATAGAAGAAGAAAAAGGGCAGAGGTTGGGCCGTTTACCTGGCCGAACCTGGAAGTTTTTCTCACGCCTCCATTCTCTCTCTTTCCTTTCTTTCTTTTCTTCCTCCTTCCTGGGATGTCCTGGACCGAGTCATGCCCAACCCGACTCAAACAGCATCGAATCGGTCGGCATGAGATCGGACAGCAGCCCAGACCCAGTGCGACATGGTGCCTTCTCCCTCTTTCTCTCTTTTCTTCTTCTTTTTCTTCTCTATCATTCCTTCATTCCTCTCTGCTGAAGATCCAGCACCTCTGGACGACTTGATTTGACTCGACTTAAGACGAACCCAATGCAGTTTTGGACGAGAAAGAAGACGGCTGCCATTAATGGCGTTTCCGACGTCCCGGCTTCTTCCTCTGATCCAGTCCATAGGGATAGTCTGTATGGGCCCCAGAAAGCTTGCAGACAAGCTTCATTGAGGTTTGGAGGAGACCTCCTCCAAACACAGTGGGCAAAACCGAAACCGTCTGTGGTTTCATCTTACTGTGGGTAGAAAACTTTAGGGTGGTTTGAAATGGACGGTTAGGATAAATCCTAAACGAATGGCTGAGATTGAGAGGGTCCACTTAACGCGGATCGTTCTCCTGGCAACCCGAAATAGAAACGGCAGCTTTCCCACTTTTGAAAATGCCGCACGTGGCGTTATTTGGACCCAGTTTGTGCACACGTACGTGTACATAGGCATGTACGGATAGAATTTTTTTGATCAGAAGGAAATTATCTATCTGATGAACGGTTTGGATTATCTTAAGGTGGCCCAACTTGATTACAATGGGTCGATTTCAGAGAGGCTGGAAACACAATCTTTGCTTGTACGTTGAACTGTTCACGCCCTTTGTTGTGCGAATTTTTGTAGGTTTTGACAGGCCAAAATGCTATATTTTGGTGAGGTTTACGAGACACACCGGATGGACGGTCTGGATCATCCTATCAGTGGATGGTGGGCCGCAACTCAATGTACGGACGGTCGTCCGCTTTTGAAAGCCCCGTAGCGGGAAACGGAGGGAAGAAATTCCCTTTCTTTTGATTTTATCGGGTCAAAGGATTTTGACCCGAACTCTCTGGTCTGGTGCACTGCGGGCGTGGTCCCAACAGTGCACACACAACGTTCTTTGGGGCCACCGTGATGATCAGGCATATCCAAAGCCTAGGTGGGCCATACTCGATCAATTCTAGCTATTTTGTTGATTCACGTGAATTCAACGGTCGGATCAACCCCTAATTTGATTCTGAGTGGACCCTATTCTAGTTCAGATGATCCTCAATGACACTCCTGTCGAATGGGCAATTTACTTGTAGTATTCAAGTGTTAGATCTCTCAATATTATCTGTAGATTAGATGAATGGTGGATCTATCAATCTAGGGTTCAATTCAGTTAATCTACTTCTTTCATCTGTTTGGGGCCCACCCAAAAGATGAGGTAGATTCAAGGCCTGGGAGGGCTACACTTAGTGATGATCATGTCTTATTATGGATTTATGTCAATTGGATGGTCAAATTTATCACGCCCCAAATTCGGGGACGGACAGCTTCCGTAATGTCCCGAATCCGGCACTCGACTTTCATACACCAAGTCCCGAGTTCGGCACACCACAAGGAAGATTTTCGACTAATTTATATATATATATATATATATATATATATATATATATATATATATATATATATATATATATATATATAAAATACCTGAGCATAAGATCCATGATCAAAATACCAAGCAACACTCTCCATTATAAATCTTGATGGTTACAAGTACAATGCTCTTCGAAAGGTACATAATGTCAACATTGGCAAATAGATACAATGCATTGAGAAAGCTAAGTCTTCCAAGCTACTCCAATCCTGAAAAAAATGGAAAATAGGAAGCTTAGGCAAAAATTCTAGTGAGTACACACGTGTGTGCAGTGTGTCATACATGCAAGCAAGATAAATATGCCACAAAGAAGTCATGTATGGTGAAAGACGTGTAGTATGTAAGGTATGATACCAATGCCAATGCAATGCATATGCAACATAGGAACACCCGAGTCAATGCTACTAGCATCACTAAGTCATATTTTCATTTCTCCTATACCACAACCATAACTGTATTATATGCATCCGCAATCACATCATCATTATCATATTGTCATGCCATATCATAATTGTATATCTCGGAAAACACTGTGGTCGATACCATGCACCAGACACTAGTAATTGACGTCGCATATCCACCCTGTGGTGGACTTCCACCAACTGTATATCATGAAAAATACTGTGGTCAACACCTATGCACCAGACACTAGTAATCGACCTCACATACCCGCCCAGCAGTGGACTTCCACCCGGCATGCCAGTAGCAGGCTTCATTCGTACTTCTCCTCGCCGTCGAGTCAGACCGGTCCCTGTTTGCACCTCAGCCCTTAATCAGGTTGGACCCACCTCTTCTCAACCCGACCTCATCAGTGGGAGTCAAATCCATGACCCATGGATCCACTTGGCTCGACGGTGAGGCAACCCTAGCTAGCATAGGGGTTTAGGGACTTCAACCCAAGGGGCACATCATCCCCTACTATTTCCACACTTCTGATGTCCCATTCATTTTCAAGGATAACCTGAGTCATCATCATAGATGTACATTTCATCGTCAAGATCCAACTCATGTTATACGACATGACTGTGGTATTTCAATCATCATGTATGTCATGATTATACATGAATTCAAGTAACCATGATAAGGCATGCGTTCAAGTGCATGTGGTATACACATAATGCCATGAGTTTAGGTCTACTTAACCTTTAAGCCAAAATGACATTCAATCATCATGTGCCACTATCAACTATATCAATCCATAGTCATGTGGCTAAACTAAAGAAGACATATCTTACACATAAACAAATGTATTGAAGTACACTTGCACATACCATCATTCCATAGTGCATGAGTATGATTAATATCAACATGATCAAGTAGATGAATTTAGTATGTTAGGAAGTAGAACACCATTAATCAAGATATTAAATCACATGCTTCTATTAACTATAATCACTAACATCACTAATATCATCCATAGCTATCATAGTCACGAGCATTAATTGTATTCAGAATTATACTATATCCTTCACAAGATAGATATTCCATTAACGGCTTTGGCCCAACATTATTTTCTTCTATTAGGACCACATGGTTATACCTTAACTGGGCCTTATGGTTAATGAGTGGTGGTGACGCAAAATACATGCACCAAGTAATTATGAGATGAGAGGCATAATTATGACATGAGCCACAGGATGGATGGTGCTGGTGAAACTCATATAATGTAGAGGGCTTCACCTTCAAGTGAGCTATTAGTAGGTTGGATTTACAAATACTTATTGTAGTAGTTCTACAATGGTTTGGAAAGCACAAGTAATCTTCATAAGATATAGTGAGCCCTAAGTTGAACGACTTGATATATAATATACATATAAGAGTTAATCACAGTTGGATAATGCGGGTTTGTCTCATACAACGTAGTGGGTCCTACTTCCAAGTGGTCATGCAAGCATATGGGTCCACACAAACATTACGGTGGGTCCCATCAAGTAGATAGTATAGACAACTCACATACATTAAGGTATGGTCCATAATCAATATGACACATGCCCTAAGTTCACATATAGAAGAGTTCACACCATCAGCATAGTCCACGAGTCTGAGTAATCACACAATTCTCATATGCTCACATGGTCTTATGGCCACTCCATTATCAGAAGTCCATATGGTTAAGTGGCCGCATAAATGTCACTTTACTAGTCATAATAAGGGACTTAAGGTTAGATGGTTATGTACTTTCATTACTTCATAGCTCACATAATGGGGCAACCACTTTACTAAACTTTCACATGTTCAGGCTATAAGTACCACAATTTCACATAGTTTAGTATGTATATGATTACTATCATGATCTAGTGTCCACATTTCAAAATATCCAAACATAATCGAGCAATCATAATCCTACACACGAATACAAGGCTACACCAATTATGATAAGTCTTATTCTACAATCACTTCACACATCACATAGTTAATAACTCATATTCGGTGTCACATGGTTAAGGGCCAAGAGCCACATTTCATCATACCATTTACGGTTTAGGGATCACATCGCATAGAATACAGAACCTTGATAGCATTAGCTTGGGTAACATAATTTTAAATCACATTCGGTTTACTGTATAACTTGGTCATATGTGATTCAAGTGACGGTATCTATATTGATAAGCACAAACCTATGTTGTTGAATGACCATCAATGCCACTTGATTTCATACAGTTAGGTGGCCTTGTACGTATTTCACATTTATATAGTTAGATGACTACATATACTCCACCATTGCTTATGATTAAGTGGCCATACATACGTCAAATACCCACATGATTAATGGGGCAAATGGGTATATCACACCCTTACACCATTAGAGTCTACATATTTGTTATAATTAAACATATTTAAGGGTTAAACACAAGTCACATGATCCTATTACTTAGGGTCACACTCTAACCAAAGTGTTTAGTGATCAAGGGCTCACTACGTCAAAACAGCGAAAAAAGGATGGCCCAAAACTGTCTCAAATGATAAAAAAGGACGGTTATATATCGTCGGATGGGTCATCAAATTTTGACGTGTCGTATTACTTAAAGGACGGTTGAGAACCGTCATTCTTATTGACGAAAAAAGAACGGTCATGGACCGTCTCTTATGAGCCTTCAAAGGACGGCCATGAACTATCCTTTAAAAGGACGGTCATGGACCGTCCTTAAAAAGGACGGCCATGGACCATCTCTTATGAGCCTTCAAAGGACGGCCATAGACCGTCCTTAAAAAGGACTGCTATGGACCGTCTCTTATGAGCCTTTAAAGGACAGCCATGGACCATCCTTTAAAAGGACGGTCATGGACCGTCCTTAAAAAGGACTGCTATGGACCATCTCTTATGAGCCTTCAAAGGACAGCCGTGGACTGTCCTTAAAAAGGACTGCTATGGACCGTCTCTTATGACCCTTAAAAGGACATTTTCAAATTTGAGACCGTCAATATATACACCTGTTATAATATATTTCATCGTATTCTTCCTGATATACACCTGTTATATAATATATTTATCATATAATACATTCACATCCATTTAAACCCAAACTACGTAAATCCATCCAAACATAAACTACATTCATCCAAACATAAACTACATCCATCCAAACACAAACAATCTTATCCATATTACATTCATCCACGCATAAATACATATAAGTTTAACATCATAAATTAAAAAAGGAAAAAAAATCAGCAACAATTTTCTTTTTGCGTCTTTCATCTAATAAAAAAATATTCAACCAACAAAACATTATAATTCAGAATCATGAAGAATTGCAGAAACTTCTTCCAAAAAAGTGGGCACTTTTTAAAAATAAAACTGATTATTAAAATAAAACTAATGCAAGCAAATAATGCAAAAAAGTTTTCAATTCAAGTTAATGGAAACAATAACAAAAATTAAAGCTTTGTAAAAAAGGGGCATGTGTTAAAAGGGATACATTCTTGTTTGTTGCCATTGATTGGGCTACATTATTACAGCAATCGGGTTCGGGTTCGGATTCGGGATCGGGTTTAAGTTTGGGTTTTCAGTTTAGGTTTAGGTTTAGGTTAGAGAGTTGAGATTAGGATTAGGTGTAGGCCTAGGTTTAGGGATTTGAGAATACATTTAGGTTTTAGGTTTAGGTTTAGGTTTTAGGTTATAGGTTTAGGTTTAGGTTTTGGTTTAGGTTTTAGGTTTAGGTTAAGGTTAGGTAATAGGTTATAAGTTTAGGTTATAGGTTATAGGTTAATGTTTAGGTTATAGGTTTTGGTTTAGGTTTAGGTTAAGGTTAGGTAATATGTTATAAGTTTAGAAGTTAGGGGTTTTGGTTTAGGTTTAGGTTAAGGTTAGGTAATATGTTATAAGTTTAGAGGTTATAGGTTTTGGTTTAGGTTTAGGTTAAGGTTTAGGTTTAGGTTATAGGTTTAGGTTAAGGTTTAGGTTTAGGTTATAGGTTATAGTATATAGGTTATAGCTTTAGGGAATTGAGAATAGGTTAAGGTTTAGGTTTAGGAAATCGGGTTTGGGTTTGGGCTCGGGTTTAGGTTTGGGCTTTCAAGTTTAGGTTTAAGTTTAAGTTAGGGAGTTGAGATTAGGATTAGGTGTAGCTTTAAGTTTAAGGATTTATGAATACATTTCGGTTTTAGGTTTAGGTTTTGGTTTTAGGCTTAGGTTTAGGTTTGGGTATTAGGCTTAGGTTTAGGTTATAGGTTTAGGTTACAAGTGTGGGTTATAGGTTTAGGTTTAGGTTAGGTTAGAGGTTAAGGTTTAGGGAATTGAGAATAGGTTAAGGTTTAGGTTTAAGAAATCGGGTTCGGGTTCGGGATCGGGTTTAGGTTTAGGGTTTTCAAGTTTAGGTTTAGGTTTAGGTTAGGGAGTTGAGATTAGGATTAGGTGTAGGTTTAGGTTTAGGGATTTGAGAATACATTTAGGTTTTGGGTTTAGGTTTAGGTTTAGGTGTACATTTAGGTTATAAGCTATAGGTTTAGGGAATTGAGAATAGGTTAAGGTTTAGGTTTAGGAAATCGGGTTCGGGTTCGGGATCGGGTTTAGGTTTGGTTTTTCAAGTTTAGGTTTAGGTTTAGGTTAGGGAGTTGAGATTAGGATTAGGTGTAGGTTTAGGTTTAGGGATTTGAGAATACGTTTAGGTTTTAGGTTTAGGTTTAGGTTATAAGTTATAGGTTTAGGTTTAGGGATTTGAGAATACGTTTAGGTTTTAGGTTTAGGTTTAGGTTATAAGTTATAAGTTTAGGTTTAGGTTTAGGTTATAAGCTATAGGTTTTGGGAATTAAGAATAGGTTAAGGTTTAGGTTTAGGAAATCAGGTTCGAGTTCGGGATCTGGTTTAGGTTTGGATTTTCAAGTTTAGGTTTAGGTTTAGGTTTAGGTTAGGGAGTTGAGATTAGGATTAGGTGTGGGATTAGATTTAGGGATTTGAGAATACATTTAGGTTATAGGTTTAGGTTTAGGTTATAGGTTATAGGTTATAGGTTTAGGTTTAGGTTTAGGTTAAGGTTTAGGTTTAGGTTGTAAGCTATAGGTTTAGGGAATTGAGAATAGGTTAAGGTTTAGGTTTAGGAAATCGGGTTCGGGATCGGGTTTAGGTTTGAGTTTTCAAGTTTAGGTTTAGGTTTAGGTTAGGGAGTTGGTTTAGGTTTAGGGATTTGAGAATACATTTAGGTTTTAGGTTTAGGTTTAGGTTATAGGTTATAGGTTTAGGTTTAGGTTAAGGTTTAGGTTTAGGTTATAAGCTATAGGTTTAGGGAATTGAGAATAGGTTAAGGTTTAGGTTTAGGAAATCGGGTTCGGGTTCGGGATCAAGCTTAGGTTTGACTTTTCAAGTTTAAGTTTAGGTTTAAGGATTTGAGAATACATTTAGGTTTTAAGTTTAGGTTTAGGTTATAGGTTATAGGTTTAGGTTTAGGTTAAGGTTTAGGTTTAGGTTATAAGCTATAGGTTTAGGGAATTGAGAATAGGTTAAGGTTTAGGTTTAGGAAATCGGGTTCGGGTTCGGGATTGGGTTTAGGTTTAGGTTAGGGAGTTGATATTAGGATTAGGTGTAGGTTTAGGTTTAGGGATTTAAGAATACATTTAGGTTATAGGTTTAGGTTTAGGTTATAGGTTATAGGTTTAGGTTCAGGTTATAAGCTACAGGTTTAGGGAATTGAGAATAGGTTAAGGTTTAGGTTTAGGAAATCGGGTTTGGGTTCGGGATCGAGTTTAGGTTTGGGTTTTCAAGTTTAGGTTTAAGTTTAGGTTAGGGAGTTGAGATTAGGATTAGGTGTAGGTTTAGGTTTAGGGATTTGAGAATACATTTAGGTTTTAGGTTTATGTTTAGGTTTTAGGTTATAGGTTAAGGTTAAGGTTTAGGTTTAAGTTAAGGTTAGGTTATAGGTTATAAGTTTAGTTTATAGGTTATGGGTTAAGGTTTTAGGTCATAGGTTTTGGTTTAGGTTAAGGTTATAGGTTTAGGTTAAGGTTTAGGTTTAGGTTTAGGTTTAGGTTTAGGTTTAGGTTATAAGCTATAAGTTTGGGGAATTGAGAATAGGTTAAGGTTTAGGTTTAGGAAATCGGGTTCGGGTTCGGGATCGGGTTTAGGTTTGGGTTTTCAAGTTTAGGTTTAGGTGTAGGTTAGGGAGTTGAGATTAGGATTAGGTGTAGGTTTAGGTTTAGGGATTTGAAAATACATTTAGGTTTTAGGTTTAGGTTTAAGTTTAGGTTTTAGGTTATAAATTAAGGTTTAGGTTTTAGGTTTAGGTTAAGGTTAGGTTATAGGTTATAAGTTTAGGTTAAGGTTTTAAGTCATAGGTTTTGGTTTAGGTTAAGGTTTATGTTTAGGTATAGGTTATAAGCTATAGGTAGGTTTAGGTTTAGAAAATCAGGTTCGGGTTCGGGATCGGGTTTACATTTGGGTTTTTAAGTTTAGGTTTAGGTTATTGGTTTAGGGAATTGAGAATAAGTTTAGGTTAAGGTTATAGGTTAAGGTTAAGGTTAAAGGTTTAGGTTTAGGTTAAGGTTATTGGTTTAGGTTTAGGTTAGGTTATAGGTTTTTGGTTAAGGTTTAGGTTATAGTTATAGGTGTTGAGATTTGAAAATAGATTTAGGTTATAAGTATAGGTTTAGGTTAGGTTAGAGGCTAAGGTTTAAGGAATTGAGTTAGGTTATAGGTTATAGGTTATAGGTTTAGGTTAAGGTTAAGGTTTAGGTTATAGGTTTTGGGATTTGAGAATAGGTTTAGGTTATAAGTATAGGTTTAGGTTAGGTTGTAGGTGAAATTTTAGGGAATTGAGTTTAGGTTATAGGTTATAGGTTTAGGTTAAGGTTTAGGTTGTAGTTATAGGTTTTGGGATTTGAGAATAGGTTTAGGTTATAAGTTAAGGGTGTGGTCCCTGCAAATATAGATATAAACACGGCCTACTCCAATTAGCTAGGCCTTTCCAATGTTGTCCATAGAAAATGGACAGCTTCATCATGGTCATAACAGCAGTTCCCACCTTCCAGGGACCCCCGCTCATCTGGATAGCTCCGACGCACATCCGGGTTTGCTCCATTAATTTCGAGCAAATACAAAAATACGGTCTATCCAAATAGCCAAGCCCCTCCAATGTTGTCCATAGGAAATGGACAGCCTCATCATGGTCATAACAGTGGGTCCCACCTTCCAGGGACCCCCGCTCAACATCCGGATAGCTCCGACGCACATCCAAGTCTGCTCATTTAAATAAAAAGGATTATCAAGATCATTTAAATAAAATCAGGTCTAATCAACAATCTGACCTGGAGGATTCTGTTAGCATTGTTGACGGCACCTCGAACCTTGTTTAAATCCTGGTTGCAATATGTGTCCACTGATGTTATTTATCTTTCTGTGAAGTTGGCGACAATTTCTACATCAAACCTGGCGAAAGCAGCCCTAATGATGAAGAACATTTCTTTCCATGAATTCATTATCTCTCTCTTTTAATTTTTTAACTTTCCATTACAATAATTACCTGAAATCATGGCATTTTTTCAAGATAGAAGTCCAATCCATCCCAACTTGTGCACCTGTTAGGACAAGTAATTCAAACAACATCCTGCAACACATTTAAATGCTTAATCAGTCTCACTCCAGTCTTATATATTGAATGCCTAATGTACAGTCTCTTGAATTGGTGCAAACCATACCTGAATTGTTGTACACATCATTTGATTTCCAACCTCCACATGTAACTACATATAAGAAAGATAAAAGATATGCATACCTGGAGTGCTGTTATTCTCACATTGCTGTGAGAGAGTAGGGTTTCATCATATATATTGATCAACCTATGAAATTTTATGATCATATGAAGCTGAGGCATGCATGCAAACCAAAAAAGGCACTCCATAATCTAAAACAAGCATCTAAAGTTTGGTTGCAAAGGTTAGAGAATACTTTCTTCAAGTGATTTTATTTTCCCTTTTACTAATACATGCACTTTTGTGAAGAAATATATAAATGAAACTTTGTGTTGTTGACATAGATAATTTGATCATCACAAGTGGTGTTGTAGGATATGTGAAAATTTTGAAAAATCTCTCTCAAAATTTTAAGATAAAGGACTTTAAAGACCTTCGATACTTTTTAGGTAAGAGTGCTATCAATTTTGATCCTTTGAAAGAAGCTCATTGATAGCTTGGTTGTAAAGTTTGGTTTATTGTGAAACAAAACCAATTGCAACCCCACTGGAATGGTTCAAAAGCTAAGGATGATAGATAACTACTGATGGATGCAAGTGCTTTGAGAAATGGTTGATAGAATAGTATATAAATCATTAATCATCCAAATTTGGCATGTCCAATTGAAGTCATCAATTAGTTCATGTAAGACTTGAGGATACCACATATAAATGCAATACAGTAGATCTTCAAATATGTGACAACAACCATCAACAAAATCATATATTACAAGTAGCTACTGCTGTTTAACAAACAAAGCAGTTTCTCTCAAACAAGCATAATAGGATGCCTCACAACCAAAAAATTAATAAATAAATTAATGAATGACAACGATCATAGTACATACTACGGAGTTCCATCTCTACAAGTTCCAGTTGATCTAGATCATCAACAGCATCAACCTTATTCAGAAAGCACACAAGTGACAACACCCTACCTGAATCAATGCAAAATAAAAAAGAGGAAGAAGAAGGTGGAGTGCACATGCACACATCCCCCTTATCCCAGTTAGATTCGTCGTGACCTTTTTAAAAAAAAATAAAATTCCAAGAAGGAACTCATTTGAGGTCACATTTATTTGAGCCCATAATCATATGGTTTGAGCTTGGTTCTATAAATGAATTCTTCTACAGTCATTTATATCAAACCGCTTTAGCTTTCCAGTGTGAAAAGAGAATTCCCATTTATTTTAGTAGAAACCAGTGTGGGAATTAAATTCATTGATTTCCATTATGCATAAACCTAAAAAAAATAGACTTGGGTCAACTTGATCCTGTCAAAACATGAAAACCAAATATTTAAGCAGAAAATGCACATAAATTGGTAAAAAGGGAAAATTTTAATCACTATAAAAACTAGGAAGTCGATATCACTTACATGCAAACTAAATTGTGAAAAACAAAAACACCAAAAATACAGAAAAATAGTAACCAAGTTCCTTTCTTGCATTAAAAGGAAAATTTCTTTTATGTTTTTTCAATCCATCTTCCGTTTTCTTCTTAACAAGAAAATCCATATTTACTAATATTCCCATTTTTCTATTTTTCAAAAGAATGAGTTCAAACTCCGAAAGCGTCGGCTCCAGCACTCGTACTTTCAACCCAAACCCTAATCAAGGACTCCAAAATTACCAAGTACTCATAAACATTCATTGCAAATATTTTTTGTCTATGTGCATGACGATTATACTGTTAAGATCAATCCTCTTATTTTCATTTACAGAAACTAGTGGATGACAAATTATGTGTAACATATAGAGATGGTTCAGCCACTTGTGCAATTAGGGAAGGTTAAAAAGGACATACATATTTGAAAGTTGGTCAAATCATAAATAGACGTATTATGGACGGAGATAGTGTTTTCATTAATAAGCCAACTAGTACTCATAAAAATTCATTGCAAGCATTTTTTGTCTATGTGCATGACGACCATACTGTTAAGATCAATCCTCTTATCTTCATTCACAGAAACTAGTGGATGACAAATTATGTGTAACATACAGAGCTAGTTCAGCCACTTATGCAATTAGGGAAGGTTCAAAAGGGCCAGATTTCCACATCAAGCATTAGTTGCATACATATGATACAGAAGGACAAAAGTATCCCTTGGGTGGCCCCCATGATTTATAATATGCCCTGGTCCAAAAATCAGGCTAGTCAATACCTCATGTGTGCTGCACATGTATGAAACAATATGACAGCTAAACCAAAGTCTCACATTTGTTTCATACACTGGTCCACTTGATTAGTGGACCTACATATAATAAGTTTCCATTTTATAGGAGCCCAAGAATGTGTTGTTGAAAAAATCAATATACAACAAATATATAAAAAATTGTAGCCAAATAGCAAACACTCATTAATATATAAAATTTCCAAATTAATAAAGAACATATTTTCCAATATAAAAATGGAAAATATTAGAATTTTCCCAATTTCTCTTAAATTTTAATTTTTTTCACCACGAATCCATGTCAACGCATGGTAATCATGATAGACATAGATTTCCATTGCAATCTGTGCTAACATTTGAAAAAGAAATGAAGTTTTTATGGATTTTTCGTCACTTCTGAGTTCCAACCCATCTTTGTTTCAAGTCTAGATTTCAAAAGGCTCAGGCACATGTCACACATGTGCGAGCATGTGCCACACAAGTCACACATGTGCAAGCATGGCACATGCATGCTAGATCTAATCCATCTATTAGGTTGGTCAGACCATGTACATGTTTTCCCAAAAACAAAATCTGGCATGATCAACATGTAGGCCACTATATTGGAAACATGTGGATGGGTTAGAAAACATCTGCCAAGTTTTTCAGAGCTGTACATTTGTTTAACAAACTGTGGCCCACCTGACCAGTGATTCAACCTGATTCTTTGCCTAGGACATCAATATAATGGTGCCATTCTGATGGATGGATTGGATCTCGGACCTTACATGCCGTGCTCACACATTTGTGGCCTGAACATGAGTTTTATTACACAGACATCAAAGCTCCTATGCATTATCAACAAACTGTCCAATGAAAAGGGTGTGAAAACCACCTCAATTCATAGGATTAGCAGTAACTCAAAACTTCATATCAACACCTACCCATCATGTCTTTGCTTTTTCAAGTAGCAGCCAATCCTTCAGCGAGGCATTTCCATATGCATAGCATTATTAAACAATACACATCCAAAAATGCAAAACTGAAAAAATTTTCCTGCAAAACTGAAAGCAGAGGATCAAAAGCATTCTTTCTGCCTAATTAACCATGTTGGAAACTTCAGAAATTGTAATTGCCAGCCATAGATCAACAAACATATTGGCAAAATTTTTAGCAGTTGAGTTGTACATGATGAGAATTTGTTTCAGTGTTCCTTGAAAATTCGATGAGAATCGACGACAAATGGTTTCCTTTCTCATCTTTCTTTTTCCTTCTTTTTCTTTTTTTTTTCTTTTCTTTTATTAATTAATTATTTTTATTTTCCTTTCTTTTGATGTACTGAAGTTGGGTTCTCAGTCTGTCAATAGAAAAACTGTCACTTAAAACTAGCTTTTATGTGAGATAACATGAATTAACATGTAGACTTCCAGAATGACAGGCCCAAAACCAGTTAGAGATCAATCAATATCTACAAAGATAACATGTGCAGTAGCAAAGTATCCATCAATGATGAGAACCCAATAAAGAGATGAGATTGATTGGCATTCTAATTAGTTTCACAATCTTTTAAGTAGATCTGTTGATAAACTAATTTGGGAAATGTTCTAGCACATGTGAACTTCTAAAGAACAAATATTAGCTATGCATAGCATGTTCCATTAGGCACGTACATGGGAAAAGCATCAAGATCTCATAAAAATCATTTCCCCTTCATGAAAAATAGATCATCATCATCATCATCATCCAGAAATTAATAAATGTGGGGTCATAAGACAAGCTTCATTAACAATAGATAGTAGTAAGAAAATGTTCACTTTTCCATGTTCAGATATCAAATTGGCATACATAAAAACTCATAAGTATGTGTCGATTACCCTAGTTTTCTTGTTTTCATGCACCTCAAATGGACTGCAATGAAAATGCACACACATGAAGAGAACAGTAGCTCATGAAAGATGTGTTTCATTCACAAACCAACCAGGCCCATCACTCTTCAAGGACAAGCTATGGCTTCCATTGACATGGTCAACCTGAACATGCCTAGGCCCATTTATCAAGTCATGTTAACCACGAGAGCCTATATTGTAGAAACCGAAATAGATGTTTATTCCATTAACAACAGGGAGAATATATAGAGAGAGATACCAGGTTCTGGCAAACATTTGTAAAAATCTTATGAGATATACATCTTAATAATAATAATAACAATAATAAAGGAAATGCCTTAATTTAAAAGGTTACCCCAATCTACTCTAACAAATCAAGTCTAAAAACATATAAAGTAATCAAGTATTACATTTTTCATGGATAAGGCTGAAAAAAATTAATAAAAAAGAAAAAAAAAAGAACTAGAATACAACAGTGGAGTTCAAAAATAGCCCCAAAAGAGAGAAATATAATGCAAAATTTAAAAAAAAAAAAAAAAAATTTAATTTTTTTTTTTAAAAAAAGAAGAGGAAAACTAGTATTAAATTGTGTATGAATTGTAAAAATACATTAAAGAAAAAAATTAACCTAAAAATCAATTGCTTACATGTAAAGAAGTACTTTTGGGTACATGTAAAAAAAGAAAAAGAAAAAAAAGATAACAACCAAATGTGAAACAATCAATGCACTCAGTGAGGGCATCATCTCCCACCATTAAATGATGGACAGCAGGAATAATCTAGCAAGCATTTCAAAATGCAAATACTTAAATGCCCATTTTGAAGTTTGTACTAAGTTACCTGTCCATCATTATTGGAAGGTGGATGGTAAGGGCACGATTTCTATCAGTACACACAATTGCACACATTCTTTTTTCCAAAACTCTTCTTTTAGATAAGTGTGTCCAACAACTTCAAACATGCAGACATCAGAGCATGTTGACTTGGCACACTTCAAGTGTCATGTCCTTGTTACCACACAGAACTGTTCCTTAGTCATTTAGAGAGAAGCCTAAGGACATCTCTTGACTAATTTTGCTAACCAAGTATGGAAGAAGCTGAAATAAGCTAACAGATAGTGATTCTACTCATACACATGAATTTGAAAGCACCATGCATGTTTGAACCTAAGGACATCATAGAAAGCACCATGCGCCTGGTACTTGGATGGTTTCTTAAAACAATCATACACATGAATTTGAACCTAAGGGGAAGTTGGTCAAATATAAAGCATAAGATACATCTCTACTGATTTTGAAATCATCAACAATCAAGCTGCACAGCATTGACAACTAGACAAAAAAAAGGACATGTAAATCATCGTCTTAGCTCAATAATAAAGATAACAGGAGTTGCAATATTTATATTAATAATAAATGACAATAATAGTATTGTCAATTTGTTGTCCATAATAACCAGTAATGGTAACAAAATGAGTTTAGTAGACAATCATGTCAATAGTATGTGCTGGAAAAAAAGAAGTAAACTAACTGAATCTTTAACTCATTACCTCATACAAGAGCTCCAAAGCACTCAAAGTCATAAGCATATCATTTGTGTCGTTAACTTCTGCTTCCAATAACCCAAGGAGATTAGAGTGATAAATTGTTGATGCCACAGAGCTAGAAATTGAGAAGAGCTTTGCAATAAGGGCCAAAACCCGAATCCATGCCTGGAATATCCATATGCAGTAAGCAATAGACTGAAGCATGGCATCGAGTAGGTAACAGATAATTTATAGTTTGAATGATGCTTGGCAAAGCCAACCAAAATAGCTTCTTTTTTTTTTTTCCTTTTTTTTTTTACACATGCACTCACACCCCACACACACCCACGTGCTTACACCACAGTGGGATTTCACCACAATGGGTACTCGAACCCATGACCTCATGTTGAGACTCTTGTGAGTCTACCACTGAGGCATGAGTAAGGACCCAGCCAACCAACATAGCTGAAAGCATAATTTGGTACAAGAAAGTTCATTTGCATTTATAGAAAAAAAATCACATGTTTTAATCTATTGAGAACTTGTTGTGAACTTGGAATCTTGTCCTTTTCAAGGAAGACATCTTCAAGCAGAGTAATGTGGTGGAGAAGGGATTTGGAAAATCTTGAGAAAATAGTAACGTGATATATAGATCATGGTTAAAATATAAAGTATATAACATGGCATGCAAAAACAAGGCAATAGCCTAACTTTCCAAGAGCCTGGGAAAGGGAAAATTGAACAATTAATCAAACATAACTGCTTCCTCTCTCCATGTTATGCACTGATCAAATATTCCAGCGGAGCAAAATCAAATATATGCCTGTAAAGGTGCGTTTAGGCAAGGAATCTCTGTGTATGCTATTTTGGAGATGTTGGTAATTGGGTAGTGTATTTAGGTTTTCCAAATGCATTTTGGAAAAGAGTTACATGAAGGGAAAAAAAGCACTCTTGAACTCTAGCAAACTTGCAAACATCTTCATATCTCCATGTGCATTTCATGTCTGCGTCTATTATCTGTATATCTATCCATATTGCTATTAGAAGTCAAAATAATTTTGCTAAATTTTCATTTTTATAAATAATTTACTTTTTAAAAACTTTTAATTGACTAAAATGCCCCTTAAATCTATAACATTTTATGGTATGAGCCTAAAAAACAAAGATCCAAATCTCAGGTGGACCATATCATCGGAAACAGTGGTGATTCAACATCCTACCATGAAAAAACTTCCTACAGCCTACTGTAATGTTTCTGTAATTTTTATTTTCCACCCAACATGTTGATAAGGTCAAACAAACCTCCATGGATGGTAAAATAAATAAATAAATAAATAACCAAAAAACAAAAAAACAAAAAATCAGCTTGATTCAAAACTTTTGAGGCCGATTAATGGTCAATCATCACCTCTTCCCATGCTATTGTCCACCTAAGAATTGGATCTGCTTATCTTAAAATGATTTGGAAAAACAGATAAAATAAATACATCAAGGTGGCCCCACGGCAAGGGCCGCACCTAATCCGGTTTAATAATCTGGAAAAACTGATGTACAAAATCACAACATATAAAAATGTGAATGCCAGAAATGGTTAAGCAAGATCTTTCAATCTAGGAGTGTTTTCAAATATCACAGATGGATACAAGCTTCTGGATTAAACATATAACATTCTGAGATAAAAAATCACATGACTCACCTTAGAAGGGCGATCGACTGGCGATCGACTGGTGATGAAGCTGGCGCTCAAAAGAGGGAAGAGAGACGAAGAAAATGGCGGTCGAAAGAGGGAAAATGAAATTTCCTCTTTTGAAATGGAATAAGAGATCAAATGCGGAAAATGGGAGTTTTCCATATTTTATAAAATAAACTGTATTCACAGCCATACAATATAGGGACCATTTAGTGGATGGTTAAGATAATATTACATAAGATAATTATAATTGTAAACCATCTGCAACAAGATCCATTATTTGGATGGTCTGGATATCCATATATCAAACCCACATTTTCTATGAATGAGTCACCACTATTTAACAAAAAATGCAAAACTAACAGGTTTTCACTATGTAAATGAAAACGGTAGCTTAGCTTTGGATCTGGTAGGGCTCTACGGGCCCTGACATAATGTTTATGTTTAATCCACACCGTAGATCCATTTGTAAACAATCTTTTCAGTTGATACCAAAAAATCAACTTGAAATAATTCTCTGGCGAACAACACCACAGGAAAGTAGTAGCGATTGAACGTCCACCCTTAAAATTAAAAACATATCTTTTAGCTATGGATTGTTTTAGCTACAGATTTTATCCGTTACTAACTCCCGATAAATCCGTAGCCAAATCCGCCACACATCCGACACCCATGCCCCAATTTTAGTACTGAACTGCAAGCCTCCATATAAAGACATCATTGTAAATTAGAATTTGTTCACAAATGACTAGCCCATCTCTAATATCTTTTGGTTAAGACTTACAAATATGTTAGACTCTCCAGCTTTAGGAATTCAGATAAAATGGAACTATTCGATCTTTACCATGCACAATTCAAACAACTCCAGCTGTCCAAGCTTGGCCGAAATGCCATCAACCAGTTCATTGTTGTTCAATTGCCTGTAGAAGGAAACTATCAGAAATAATTTACACACAAATATCCTTGAAATGGAAATTTTATTTGTAAGTAAGAACCTTCGCAGATAGCTTAGCTTGGACATGTTCCCCAATTCAGGTGGAATTGGCCCAGTGAACTTGTTACTGTGTAGGTACCTAAGCAGAATAAATAAGAAACACCATGACCAATCAATAAGAAAATCCCTGTTGCATGAATACTGAAGCTATGAAATTAATATCATGAAATCTAGCAATTCTTGCTGACATTTTTCTGAAAACATAGAAAACAGAAAAAATAATAAGAATAATACATAAAATAGGGTTTTAGATCGCATGACCAAAAACCAAAAAACCACATTTTCCTTTCTGGTATGGAAAGAAAATATAGTAAAATGAAATGAAACTAAATCTCAGAAAAGAACATCAAAGCATCTGATTTATTAGACAAAATGCTTGTTAAATTTCCACTTCTCTAAAAATTCACCAGATGCAGCATTGCTTAAAAACAGGCCAAAACCCTAATTTCTAAACAAATCACATCAAAGTCGAAGAGAGATCTCTGAAAGGGGCCAATCTCAGAAACTCCAAAAAAAAATTCCTACAAATCAAACCACAACTCATACACAATACGCAAAAAATAAAACCTTTGGGATTTCTCCCACATCTACCGCATCCAAAGCCTAACTCTCCCTAACGAAATCAAAAATGATTTCCAGAAACTCAATAATTCCAGCAAAAACACACAAAATGCAGGAAAAAAAAGTCTCATCCACATTTTTTAGCTACGAAAGTTCTCGTATCTAAAAGTAAACCTTTCGATTTTTCCCAAAAACTGTTAACAGCCTTTAGCGACGAAAAAGTCCCACACGTTTTTTAACTACGAAAGTTTTCGTAGCTAAAAGTAAACCTTTCGATTTTTCCCATAACTTGTTCACAGCCTTTAACGATGAAAAATTTCGTCACTAAAAGTTCCATCCACGTTTTTTAGCTAAGAAAGTTTTCGTAGCTAAAAGTAAACCTTTCGATTTGTTTCCTAGAAATTGTTCACAGCCTTTAGCGATGAAAAATTTCATCACTAAAAGTGACTTTTAGCTACGAATTTACAATTTGGCTGTTCAAAGTCACTTTTAGCGACGAAAGAAAACTTCGTCGCTAAAAGTTTCGTCACTAAAAACCCCATTTCTTGTAGTGATATGAATGAAGGGAAAATACAAACATCAGCCTAAATGTGGGCCGCACCACATAATATAATGGAGGGGTTTCCTTAGAACATTCATAATCATATATTAGGCCTGCCTAAATGTGATTCACATATCCAACCCATTCATTATGTGTGTCCCACTTGGATGAGGGGTCGGACCAATTTTCGACTGCATCCATGTCTGTATTAACTTATAAACAGGTTAGATCTTAAATAAACATCACGGCGGGCCTTCAGAAGGTTTCAATAGTGGGTGTCACTATCCCACTCTTTTCTATGGTGGGTCCACTTGAACTTTGGATCTGCCCCGTCAGTCAGATGCACCATTCCATGGTGGGCCACAAGCCTAAAAATAAAGTCAATACATGACTTGGGTGGGCCACACCACATACTATAGTTGAGAGGGTTACCCTCCCATTAAAACATTTCATAATTATTTATTGGGCCCACCTAGATGTGGTTCATAGATCCAGCCCATTCATTATGTGTGTCCCACTTGGATGAGGAGTCAAACCAAGTTTCATACACATCCAAATGTCATGTGGGCCCCACCAAATGCTTTTATACGTGAGGCGCACACAGATTAACCTCATGGGAAGTTCCCATGAGGTGACCTTATAGTACCATTGCACTATTTAGGTAACTCCTTCATGGGTGTAACTCTAACCGTGTAGGGCCCACCTTGATATATTTTACGTATATCAACACCGTCCATATATTTTTCCATCATATTTTAGGATGTGATTTCAAATCATAAGAACTCAATAATCTCAGGTGGGCCATACCAATCAAAACAATGATGAATAACTATTAAAAACCTTTTGAAGGACACAAAAGTTTTGGATCAATTTAATCTTTGTAGTTTACCTTCATCTAGATCTTCTTTACATTATCAACAAGTTGGATTGCAAATAAACATTACTAAAACCTTACGATGAGCTCTTTATAATTTTTAATGGTGATGTACTATATTATCACTCTTTCCAGTGGTGTGGCCCACTTAAGATTTAAATCTACACAATTTTTTATACCCGGCCCTAAAATGGGTTGGAGAAACATAGGGGTGGCAAGGATATACAGCACATCATCAAAATCTCACTTTTATTATCCAACTTTTCAATTTTTCTTGTCAAAATACAAAATCTAGTTTTCTTTTTTTAAAAGAATATATTTTTTTTACAATTTGTCAATTTTTTCACAATTTTGTTTAATTTTTTAAATTTTCTTTTTCAATTCAAAATATCATTTTTTAATCTCACTTTTGTTATATAAATTTTTAATTTTTCTTGTCAAAATACAAAATCTAGTTTTCTTTTTTAAAATATATTTTTTTTTTTACAATTTGTCAATTTTTTTCACAATTTTGTTTAATTATTTAAATTTTCTTTTTCAAAATATCATTTTTTTATCGAAATCTTGTTATATAACTTTTTAATTTTTCTTGTCAAAATACAAAATCTAGTTGTCTTTTTTGAAAAATATATTTTTTTTACAATTTGTCAATTTTTTCACAATTTTGTTTAAGTTTTTAAATTTTCTTTTTCAAAATATCATTTTTTTTCGATTTTTTTTTTCAAAATTATCAACATTATTCAAAGTTCTTATTTATTTTTTTTCAAAATCTAGATTTTTATAAAATTACAGTTTTTTTTTCAAAATTTAATTTTTTTCTTAAACATTGTTAATTATTTTTCTAAGCTTCTCAACTATTTTTTTTTTCGAAATTCATAATTTTTTTGAGCTTCTTAATTTTTGACATTAGAGACGGATTAGGACCGTCTCTAATAGAGACGGTCTTTGACAGTCTCTAATAGAGACAGTCTTTGACAGTCTCTAATAGAGACGGTTTAGGACCGTCTCAAATAGAGACGGTTTAGGACCGTTTCAAATAGAGACGGTCTTTGACAGGGCTATAGGACGGTTTAGGACCGTCTCTAATAGAGACGGTCTTTGACAGTCTTTAATAGAGACGGTTTAGGACCCTCTCTCATAGAGACGGTCTTTGATAAGGTTATAAGACGGCTTTGGACCGTCTCTAATAGAGACGGTTTTTGACAGTCTTAGATTACAAGTAAAAGATGGTCAATGACCGTCTCTAATGTAGACGGCTAATGACAGTCTCAGATGACCGCATACAAGACGGTCAAAGACCGTCTCTAATGCGGACAGCCAATGACAGTCTCTGATGATTGCATATAAGACGGTCAACGACCGTCTTAAATGATTTGTGGACATTGAAATTTTTAAGACAATATTAAGGATGGTCAGGGGCCGTCTATAATTTTAGGGAAGGTTTACGGCCGTCTCTAAAGCGTCATTAAACCAAGCAATTTTAGAGACGGTCCAGAACCGTCTCGAAATCTGTCTTTTTTTTTTCCATTTTTCACATAGTGGCTATCCACAATCAGCCCATTTAAGGGATTAATCATCATTACTTCAAAAATTACAATACCAGTTCGTCATATATTCAGCACATGAAGATTACACACTCTTGTCGAAGAGGCCCAATGGTTGGCCCAAACAAGGCTACCACTGATGGGCTCACATGGCATTCACTTAAAATGGACCTTAACATTCTTGGGCTCATAAACCAATGAAATTCATAATGGGTCCTATGCAATGGAGTCCATGGGGATTTCCCATGAGGTTGAGTTGTGTGTGACCCACTTAAGACTTAGGTCTGCTTTGATTTTAATCCAAATCCTAAAATAATATGAGGTAGTGGATGGTCCGCATGGATTAAATAGATACACCATGGTGGTCTTAAGTTGGATTCAATAGTTAGGTACTTATTCTCACAGCCTTGTACTGTATGGTCCAATTTACGTTGGATTGACTGATCTTTGGGAGAATGCCCTAAAGGGGACTTGGTACATGGGCTAGATGGGTTGAATATCTAATAAATCATCAGGATGGCCCATAACAAAGTTTTAGTGATGAGAGTTCAATTTACATTATTTCATAATATACGGCTATCTAATCATTGGATGGGCTTGATTCATGGTAACATACCATCAAAAGGGTTGATAAAATAGATAAACAGTGAGGATCTTAAATATATATCATGTTAGCCATGGTGGATTAAGTGGCATAACACTTACATCAAGTAGTAGGCCATACCACACACAAGTTGAGAGGGCTACCCTCCATTAAATATTCATAATCATTTGTTGGGCCCAAGGAGATGTGGTCCATGAATCCAGCCCATCTATTATGTGTGTCCCACTTGGTTAAGGGGTCAAACCAAGTTTTAGATGCATTAAAATTTCAGGTGGACAAGCTCCGAGTTGTATAAACAGTTCAAGGAGATCAAAGTTACATGGGTCCCAAAGTGATGTATTTATTAAATAAACAGAGTTCATCTATTTTTATTTTTATTTTTATTTATTTATTTTAGAGATCATTTTATAACATTATCCAAAAATGAATCATATCCAAAGATTATCTGGACCTCACCACAAACAGTAGTGGAGATAATGATTTCACCGTTAAACAGTTTACAGGGCCCACCTTAATGTTTATTTTCCATCCAATCTGTTCATAAGGTCACAGAGACCTGAATTAAGGGGAAAAACTAATTTCATATTGGACCAAAACTTCTATGACCCAAAAAGGGTTCCAATGGTAGACGTTCAATCCTGCTGCTTTTGTAGTGTGGCCCACTTGATAGTTAGATCTATCTTATTTTTCTTCTCAAACCTTAAGACAAGCTCACCAAATGGATCGATGATTTAGATATAACATATACCACATGATCAGGCCCATGAAAATTGCTGATTTATTCAGCTTCATAAATTTATTTTTATTTTTATTTTTTGATGGTGTGGGCCACCTGAGTTTCGTGTACGACTGAATTTTGAAGGTGACTCACTTTTAAAGGGGATCCATCAAATGCACGATGCTGATTTTCCACATACATCATGGTGTGGCCTATGGATGGGACCCACTTCCCTCTAGCATTTCAAGCAGCAGGATGCTGCTTGCTGCAACGTTCAGAGGACGCTAGCAGCAACAGTGTCCAGCACCCTTTGCAAATTTTTTATTTTTATTTTTGTTTTCTTATGAATTTTCATATGTAGGGCCCATATCAAGATGATCCAGTCCATCTATTGGATTCTATGGCACGTGACAGACCCAACGAGTCCAATATTCTGTATTTTTTGGAGTACAGAAACATCACAGTGGGTCCTAACAATTTATCACTATTAAAATAATATTTTGATGGTGTGGCCTACTAGAGACTTGGATTGACTTCATCTTTTGGCTCAACACCTAATATGATATGGAAAATAGGATAAACGGTGTGGATCAAATACATCTATCATATTAGGGGGGGTGTTATGGGCCCACAGCTCCCTTCCTTTGTAAAAGCAGCCTACCCGCTGCTTGCTACAGCTCCTCCAGGATGCTGTCAGAGTCCACTCTCTCTCTCCACACACACACACACACACACACACACACATATTTCATTTATTTATTTATCTATTTTTTATTATTATTATTTTTTTGTGGTGTGTGAGAGATGTGTATGAGAGTTTGGCCCCATACATGGACAGTTTGGATGGCATATAAACATTTTGGTGGGGCCCACTATCAATGGGTCCCACACAAAGTCTATAATAAATTATTTTTATTAATAATCTTTTTATATGTATTTTTTCCATGAATCCACACCATTAAACACATCATTATCATCATATCATCACCATTTTTTTGCATCTTTTTATATGTACTCTCCTTTGTATCCACACCATTAATCACATCATTATCCTCAAATTGTCACTACTAATTAATCATATAAATAATCAAAAAGAAAATAAACCAAGAGTGGAGTGGGTGTACTCACCTTGATGGATTAGATGGACGGTTGAGATGGATAGAAGGGATGGGGTTGATGGAGTTGATGGCCCACCAAGATCACTCCTCTCTCTCTCTCTCTCCATGTGTAGAAAAATGGTGAAATGTTAAGGGATGGAGGGGTATTTGTAAAGAAATTCATAAAAATTTGGTTAAGTTAGGCTAATGTGATTAATATTAGCTTATGCTAGGATTATAAAAATTAATTTATGATTTGTAATTAATGGTGGGTTAAAGAAGCATGGGATGGCATGGTGTAATGTTGTCACACATGAGGTGTGGCATAGAGAAGAGTTGACTTGAGGTGTACATGAGAGATAAGAGGTATGGGTGTGTAACATCACACACATGGGTAGAGATTCTCTCACCCATGTGTGGCATGTGCATGTGTGTATGACATGTGTTGTGCACATGTATAGAGTGGAGTACATGGCGCCTTGTGCACATGATACACTAATTATTCTTCACGGCATATCTCACAAACGGAATATCATATAGACGTACGGGTTGTACCTCCACGATCGTGGTGACGGGGCGGTCGATATGAGATAGGTTTCGAGGTCTTGCGATTCCGGTCAGTTGGGTGTGTACTATGAACGGCCAATCCAGGATTAGCCAAGGGCGTCGATCATTGTGTACATAAGCATAAAAAGTGCGGAATAGATGGGGTCTTACAAGATTAATCCCGATCTGAACATCATCGGTTAAAATGGTCTTCGGGCCTATTTAAGTGAATCTCAATGGTATATTCCATTATCAAAAGTTGGAGTAAGGATGATCAAATAGCGAGTTGTAAGCTTGAGTGCATAAGCCTGTTGATGATGGATCTAGCGAATTAGATCAAACTTTAAGACGACCTAAGGTCGAGGCCCGTCATAGTCCTCATTGAACAATTTTAGTTGTTTATAAGTGTAACTTAAAGATTATTTTATAATCTAATGGTTGGATTAGGGAGATCAGGTATTAGAGCGGTCGACAGGATGTTGTGGATCTAAAGAGCGATGGATCTAGTGGTTTAGACTTCTAATTCTAAAGTTGTTGATTTGATTTGCCTGTCCATGAAACTGAGATCCTAAGGTAGACATCTCCAGACTATTTTAAAAATCAATCGAATGGATGGCTTGATATACGAATGAATGTTATACTAGACAATAGAGATCGATGAATTGGGGATCATTGGACATTGATGTTTAAGGAAAGCTATGTGCGTTTCCACCCACATGTGAACTGGTTTAGATTTTCATAGTAACACCCGAGTACTAGAAAGTATGGGGTGTTACATCCTCCAAGTCAGATGGATGGTCGGATAGGAAGTTAGCTATGGACTGACCTTTTACTACCTTTCAGGGAACATAACAAAGATCGAATTCAAACAGATCCAACACCCATTTGCCAATTCAGCCATTCAAAATCTGCTGATTGAACATGTATTTCACTAAATTGGTCACTACTATTACATTCACTCTTTCGGCTAACAAATAATGCCTTAATTTGGTAGCCACGAAGTACAATGATAAGCATAACATTTCTATGGCAAAATAATAGTATCAAGGAGCATCCGACTCAAATATTAGACTGCACACTCTTTTCGATCATTATCATCTTGGGCTAGGACGGCTCCAACCAACTCTACCGATGCTGCAATATACATATTGAGCGGTCTACTTTCAACTGATAGCATAACACTGGCGACTTCATTAGATATTCCTTAACCTTCTCAAAAGCCTGTTGATGCTCTGCCTCCCATTTAAATTCGATCCCTTGTTTCAATTTCACCAACGGAGAAAATGCATTAGTCTTCCCTGCATAGTTAGATATGAACCTCTGCATGAAGTTAAGCTGACCAAGAAACCGTTGTAGTTTGGGCTTGTTCCTCAATGGATAAGCATTTATAATCACTTGAGCCTTGTTCTGATCCACCTCAATCCCTCGTTGATGCACCAAAAATCCCAGGAAATTATTGGCCGAGACCCCAAAATCACACTTAAGGGGATTCATTTTCAGCTTATGAAGCCTCATTCACTCAAACGATTTACGTGAATGAGCAAAATGACCATCTACATTAGTCGAATTTATCACTACGTCATCGATGTAAACCTCCATAAACTAGCTGATCATATCATGGAATATGGCATTCATTGCCCTCTGATATGTAGCCCTAGCATTCATAAGCTTAAAGGGCATTACCACCTAATAATAGGTCCCTAGAGGGCTAGGGCACCTAAATGTCATTTTCGTTACATCATCCAGTGCTATATAAATTTGATTGTATCCGAAATGGCCATCCATGAAGGATACAACTTGATGTCTGGCAACCCTATCGATCAGTTGATCGGTAACCAGCATCGGCATCAAATATTCATCCTTTAGCGTTACTAGATTTAAATTTCAAAAGTCGATGCAAACCCACAACTTACAATTCTACATTCGAGGTCAACTCAGCATACTTAATGGGCCTGATGAAGCCAACCTTTAATAGTCGTTCGATTTCTTGTTTTATTTTATGGGTTACATCTGCCATCATCCGCCTAGGCAGTTATTTATGCGGTTGATACCCTTCTTTTATCGATAACCTATGCTCGACTAAGCCACTATCTAGTCTTGGGATCTCATGGTAGTCCCTTGCAAAGAAATCAGCAAACTCTTTGAGCAAATTGGTAAATTCCAATTTATCTTGGGACCTAAGTAGTCCACTGATAAACATAATCTTTGGGTCTTGCTCGGTCCTTAGGTTCACCAGAAATAAGGGGTCTTGAACTTAGGCCTAGGAATCTTCTAGATTATTAAGGGCGTCCCTAAGTTCAACGTCTTCTTCCTCAATCAAGACATTTGTATCAGCCATATTTACAAAATAGACATCATCGACATCCTTCGGGCTTTCTTCAAGCCTTCTTATTTTGGTCATGAAATCGGCCCTACACTAGTTATCTTTCGACGTACCGATCATCGGATTTCTTCAATGGTACCATATGGAATCAGTCAAAAAGGAATAATATCCCTCGACAACTTATCGACTAGACATATTACTTCTGTGATATCTTGCACAATGCTGTTTAAATTCTTTTTTATAGATATTTCGATTGGCCTGTTGTGCTTATTCCTTCTGGTAAACTGAACTGGTCATACCTCTTCGCCATAGTAATAGGCTTCATTTACATTCGAAGTGGCCAAGAATGGTTTATTATCAGCCAAAACCAATTCAACTTTATCCTGGTTCTAAAGATTATGAATTGGTATAAGGATGATGGGATGCGTGTAAACGAATGGATTCATTACCTACCAAGCAAAGCATTATAACTGGATGAGTTGTCGACCACAAAAAAGGATCTAAAGGCATTTTGGTCCCGACAGTTAGGTCGACTGGGAGAACCCCGTGCATATTTATAATGTGACCAGCAAAATTACTAACAGTGACCTATGACGAGACCAAGTCGGCCACTATCTTTCCTAACTTTTCCATCATTCTTAATGGTAGAAGATTGACAGTAGCTCAATTATCAATCAAAATCTTAGTGACTATGCAACCTTTAGGGTGAGCCGATATATACAATGGCTTGAGATGGTACAGCATGCCATGAGTGGTTCTTTCTATGACTACACTTTCTGATGTAGTGCTTGATTCCACGGTAACGGTGTTCACATGTGACGTTTCATCCACTCTTCGTCTCCCTTTAATTGTTTCCTCCAATGGGAAAGAAGTATGTTGTATTACCATAGGAGGATTGAATTCCTCTACATCGTCTAACATTTTACTTGGTTGGGTTGGGTTGGCTTGGAAACTAGAAGGCAAGGTAAGTACCATATTACAATGAAAAAATGATAAGTGGCAATGTCCCAAACACAATCTCCGAACTCAGACATTGGCCCCCTAATATTTTTGGACCATCTTGCATATTGGAATTTTTGTTAATATGCTCAATTTTCTCACCGACCACAACATCAGACAGTGTGGTCGTAGGTAAAACCACCTGCAATGCTTCAGTGGTTATCATTAGTCCGTTTACCAACCACTCATCTTCTTAAAAACCTTCATCACTGAGATAATCAGATAGATTATCTCAATCATCTTTATCCCTAGTACCAACCTACCCATTGGGTTGGGCGAGAATGTATGTATCCTGACCACATAACACAGGTGATAGAGCTGCTTCGACTATGTTAATGGCCAACTATTCTTCCCATAGAGGGATTCTCCATAACGGCCGAGGTTATACTACTTTCGGTCGAGGTACGCCCTCGACCCTTGTTGACTCTTTCCTCATGGCCAATCTTCACCTCTGCCAACGACATTTCTGAGTTCGAGTCATTACTTTTGGCACCACTGGGAATTTAGGATGTGTGACCCATTTTCAGACTCCTTTCTGGGTTAACGGGGGTTTAACCATCCTTTGATTTGATGCTTTGCCACGGGAGTAGTGATCAAGAGGTGAATTTGTCCTTTATAGCTGATGTTGACTGCTTCCTTCAACCCTTCTTGGGGCCATATATTGGCCTTGCATCCTTGGTCGAGGAGGGTCTCCCTAACTCGGAATATTCCTTCAGACACACCGGTCGCACAATTGTGAGCCTCGATCATCTTGTCGAACCGTGTTCGGCTGCCTAGCAGTCGAGTGGGGAGGTTGACGTCGCCCTTGCCCTGGATGTTGTGATGTAGCTTCATGGTTAGTTGGACTAAGATCAACCTTCAGTCGCGGTCAATCAACCCTTCATAGATTTTTCATAACTACATTGAACTCAAGATTAGGTGAGAATAGATCGGTATTGATCAACATCACTTCCTCACCCTTCTCTGGGAACTTCAGCAACCCGTGGTCAATGTTATCATGAACCACATTCCTAAATGGAACAAATTTGTTAGTTGAATGGGAACAAGTTTCATGCCATTTACAGTATTCAATTTTTTATAATTCGTCGCCCGAAGGTATCTTATGATTTATGGGAATGTTGATAAACTTCCCGGCCAACTGAATTTTGAAAATCCTATTAGCTCGTGTGATATCAAAAGTGTATACATTTTAGGTTTTTTTGTGTGGTTGATGCAGTTGATTCTACCTTGACCAGCACCGAGCAAATATGTAGCTTTTTAGCCACTACTTCGGCAATCGACTCATAATTTGGGTCATGGTAATGTCGCAATTGATGTGTTCTTTTGCCTAGCACCCTCCTAAAGAAGCTCTTCATACCTAGAGACCTTCCTAGTTAGGTCATATAGGCCATGAACTTTGTCTCAATGAATTTTTTATGGAGTTTGTATTCAAGCCCATCTTGTGTAAGCTGTACAAATTTAACTTCGGTCATAACGATCTTCCACCAGCTTTTCACTTTTTTAAACCAGCCAATATAGTTTTGCAAGTTTCTTCTAGTAGCTATCAAAAATGGGCGAGATCGGCCATGGTTATTTCCCCATTCCTAAAGAAAAACTAAGCACGTAATTTTTCTTCCATTTCTTGCCTAGTATTAGCTGAATTTGGTAACAAGTTGAAATACCACGTGAAAGTCATTGCCGTTAGCAAATGGCCAAATAACTGCAGCTTATGATAGTCATCATTTGCTAGCTCCCCACACTACATGGTGAATCGGCCAACGTGCTCGATAGTCGATTGGCCAGGATAACCCGAAAATAGGGCAAAGTTCGATCGATAATTCCGTGGCAAAGGATATTGTTGATCGATCTATTCAAGTTAGGGCTTAAGATAAATCAAAATAGTATTGTGGCCAAGTACTTAGGCCACCACTTCCTGGACCATCTGCATGATTTGGTCATGATCCACTGGCAGCGATTCAGCCATCGGCAGTGTGAAAAAGGCGAGCTTAACAGTCTTAGAGGGGGAGGGGAGGGGGAGTGAATAGGACTATGCCAAATAAAAACTTAAAGTACTGAAATAATAAATAAATCAGAATAAATCACAAATCTCAATAGCACTAGTGTTGAAAAATTGATTCAAACTTAGTTCGTAAGACAACCTTACACGAAAAATAAAGTTTTAGATAAGACAACCTGATTTCATGAACATTTGTAAGGATCAAGACTTCAAACCAAGCGAGAGATAATAAATCTATGTATTACAATCATTCACCACAGATACAAAAATTAAACGTTCACCATAACACCAGGAGTTACAGTGGTTCGGTGTGGACACCAACTTTTCTCAAACAGCCACACGTACTCCACTCCCAATAATCACAACCCACGTGTCATTCACCAATGTAGAAATAAAGTTACAATCATTCACCATAGATACAAAAATTAAACATTCACCACAACACCAGGAGTTATAGTGGTTTGGTGTGTACACCAACTGTTCTCAAACAGCCACACCTACTTCACTCCCAATAATCACAACCCACGTGATATTGGCGTTCACTAAAAATAAGGTTTTCACAGGTTTACCTTAAAACCTTACAAAGTTGTGATTTTAAAGGGCTTGTCACAAACAAAAACCCCACACTGAGAATTTCTGGATATCTCAGTCAAAACCAACACATGAGATTTTCTGGCTATCTCAAAGAAACTAAAATATAAAGAATAGAATTGTACTTATCTTCTCATTGAAGAAGTTTTTGATGTAGCATGTAGAACCGCTTCACTTGAAGTAGAATGTTCAATGTCCAGTAACACAAACAAGGGTTCTAGGTTCTAGATTGATTTTAAATTAATTCAAACCAAAGGCTACTTGTTTGAATTTCTCAAGATCTCAAATAAGAGAAATTATTCTCTTAAAAGAATAAGATTCATGAAAAGAGATCAAGGAATTAAAATAAAAAGAAATGTAAACAAAATATTAAAATACCATATAATAGCTTGAAGATAGTGGGGACTTCTCTCTCTCTCTCTCTCTCTCTCTCTCTCTCTCTCTTGGTGACGGCTTTTCTTAGCTTGAATGAATTAATTCAGAATGAGAGAAACCCTCTATTTATAATTAGAAATATTATTGCTTTGACTCATCTAAGGTCTCCTTGGACTCATCTAAAATCTAACAAAATTTTAAATTTTGGGCGCGATCGGATAAAACTGTTCTTCGATTGGTCGAAGGGCCTACTCGACTGGTCGAGCATGGGCTTCGACTGGTCGAGGGAGCCAAAATATGGTTGCTGGACTTCGAGTCAAGCAAACCTCGACTGGTCAAAGGTCCCTCTTCGACTGGTTGAGTAGTCTGCTCGACTGGTTAAGAAAGCACAAAAAATATCCATTTTTTGGATTTCAAACTTGGACTGGTCGAAGATTATCTTAGATTGGTCAAGCCACAACTTAAACTAGTCGAATCAAGGCCTAAATTAGTCAAACTTATGCCTAACAAAAGTATAAAAACTCATATTAGTTTGTCTTTTGAAAGCACCTAAGTCTAAGGTATTTCTAGGGTCAGTTATACCTGAGAAGACTGGACATTGAAGTGTAAAGCTTGTTCTTCTTCTTGACTCTTCAATAAAGCATAATTGATCTTCTACTTGAAGTGTAGTAGAAGGTGGAGCCTGATCTTCTACTAGAAGTGTAGTAAAACTTGAACTCATTTTAGTTTGAACTTTCCAACTTCATGACTTGTACTTTAAGCTTGCACTTTCTAACTTCATGATGTTGGGATTTGTGCTGCGGAATCACACAGGATCTAGATCTAGGATAGCAATTCAATAGTAACAAGTAATCACAGAAGAACACAAAGTTTTAACGTGGAAAACCCTTGTGGGAAAAAACCACGGCACAAAGCGACAGATCTCCACTATGAAAATAGAAATTACAAAGAGAGAGGACTTACCCGATTCGAATAACCTCGAATCTCACCCTTGCTACACCCTTTGATTTCCCTAGAACCCTTTAGAAAGCTTTTAAATTATTTCCCATCTCCTAGAAAAGTCCTAGGAACACCTATTTATAGTTTAGGCAACTTCCCTTTCGCATCCCAGTTGCAAAGGGACCCTTTCGCATCCCAGTTGCGAAAGGACTTAGATTTAAGACATATCACAACAATCTCCACCATGTCTTCAATTTTCAACCGTGTAGCTTCTTGACCTCTTCTCTTATTTCTGCATCACATCATAGCTTCTCTTGCACACTCTGTCTTCCTTTTACACCATTGCCAAGCCCAGCGAAGTTTTACAGACCTTGAACTTCTCTACAGGAACGATCTAGGAGAGCATGTCCATTGGATCAGAATCCACATGCCCAACCATCTTTGCTCCTGTCTTCTAAAAAGGAAAGATATAGTCTTCTTACTATCTCACCGCTACCCAATATTTCTTGCCAAGGTACTTGTTCACAACACTGATAGCCTGTGAAATAACTGGTCTAATCCAGACCATGACATACACTGCCAACCGCATTCGAATAAGGCTCATGAGATATCCTGTTTTTCCTCATCTGTTTTGGGACATGTCCTGAGAAAAACTTTGAGGAAAGACACGTAGAGAACGCTCTCCGGCTTTACATGGTCCATCACCTCTTTAATCAATACATACCCAAGGTATTCTACCTGAGATAACCAAAGCCTACTCCTCTTCCAGTCTCAATATCGAGAACCATCTTTGCAGCCCCAATCGTGCATCCTGAATGTCCCACTTAACCAAGTCTTTAGTACATTGATTTCAGATATGTCATAATTGGCGATCTATATGTCATCAATTCCTGACTCACCATGAAGGAATCAAACCACTGCCTAGGCGACAGGTCGAACCACGACCTCTTGCAAAGTCTTTTCTCAGCCCCTTTAACTTTGAACTGCTCTGGTTGCTTCATGTAGATCTGCTCTTGACTTTCCCTTGCAGAAGTGCAGACTCCACATCCATCCTTCCAGCTCAAGATCATATTGGCCAACCAGCGCCAATCACGGATCTAATAGATACCTGCTATACCATCGGCGCAAATATCTCTGAGAAGCCGATCCCTTCTCTCCGAGCATAACCCTTCGCTACCAACCTTGCCCTGTATCTATGTTGTATCCTCCTGAAGATCCACCTGCATCCAACCACTCTCCGGCCCACTGAAAGCTCCACCCGCTCCCATATGTCAATCTGGTACAATGAATCCATCACATCGCACATAGTCACCTTTCACTTCTCAGCAGTAGGCTCACCTAGAGCCATCTGAATAGAAGATAAATTCCCTGTGATATTGGAGTCGTCCATGTACCTCACCGATATCCTGTGATCATGCCGTGTGATTCTTCTCACAGGTGGCTACTCCACCTACTTTGTATCCATGTCCACGCGTCTCAGCCTTCCTACCCTGCCCGCTCATGTGGCCATGCCCAACATGCCACACACATGCAGAGGTAGAATCCGCTACATCCACTGCAGCTCCACCTTTTGAAGTACTCCCTATCAACCTGTACAAGTTACCGAGTCGTTGCGATTTGATGATTACCTGTGCCCCCTTAGATACCTTAAGAGCACTATCAATACCTGTGTACTTGCATCCTTTTGCCTCAAGTACACCAAGAGAAATCAGATTCTATTTCAAATCAGGAACGTGCCTGACATCAGTCAAGGTACACTCAACCCCATCAAACATCCTGATGTGTACCGTACCAACAGCCACAACATTACAGGCAAAGCCATTGCCCATAAACACCTATCCACTATTGCACTCTCTATAGCTGGTGAACCATCTCCGATGAGGAGTCATGTGAAAAGATGCCCCTGTGTCTAGCATCCACTCATTCTTATGATCATCGTATGGTCGTCTGAGCGAAGACACAGATAAAACATCACCATCACATCTACTTGATCCATCTGACGTGGCAGCATTGGCCTCCCTGTATGAAGCCTCAGAATCTTCTCTTCGATTTAGAATTTTCACAATCCTTCTTCACATGTCCTTCCTTCCCACAGTTCTAGCACTTTACCTTTCCTTTGCCCTTGCCCTTGGATTTAGACCTAGAGCCTGAAGAACCTGTACCTTATTTAGAATTCCTACCCCTTGTAAGCAGTGCCTTAGAAGATATTCCCATGTCGACGTTAAGTTTTCTCATAGCTTTCCCTTGAAGGGCCGAGATAACGGTGTCGATACTCAGGGTTTTATTCATACTGCACATAGCGTCCTTGAATGACTCATACGACACTGGAAGAGAATTCAGCAATATACATGCTTGTTCTTCATCTTTCATCACTTCCTCCATATCTAGCAATTTACAAACTAATTTATTAAAGTTGCTAATGTGAGCCTTCAGATCTCCACCCTCTGCCATCTTGAAGTTATACCACTGTCGTTTCAAGTGTAGACGATTTTTAGAGGATTTTTTCGCATAGACACCCTCTAACTTTGCCCATAACTTAGCCGCAGTTTTCTCCCTCATGACATTGTAGAGAACCTCATCCGTGAAACATTAATGGATCGAAGATAAAGCTTTCATATCAAGAGTATTCCAATCATCGTCAGTCATAGTAGACTTTCGCTCCTCGAGAGCACCATCTTCGCCTTGCTTGATTAAGGAACTCATCATCTTGATCTTCCATAACTCAAAATTATTTTTCCCTGAGTACTTCTCAATCTCATACCTAGTACTTCCCATTATTACTAAACCTGCAGATTCAGATCTGTGCCCCAACGATTGCTCTGATATCACTTGTTGGGATTTGTGCTGTAGAATCACACAGATCTAGATCTAAGATAGTAATTCAATAGTAACAAGCAATCACAGAAGAACACAAAGTTTTAACGTGGAAAACCCTTGTGGGAAAAAACCATGGCACGAAGTGACAGATCTCCACTATGAAAATAGAAATTACAAAAAGAGAGGATTTACCCGATTCGAACAACCTTGAATCTCACCCTTGCTACACCCTTTGATTTCCCTAAAACCCCTTTAGAAAGCTTTAGAATTATTTCCCATCCCCTAGAAAAGCCCTAGGAACACCTATTTATAGTTTAGGCAACTTCCCTTTCGCATCCCAGTTACGAAGGGACCCTTTCGCATCCCAGTTGCAAAAGGACCCTTTCGCATCCCAGTTGCGAAAGGACTCAGATTTAAGACATATCGCAACACATGACTCTCTTGAAGGTAAGCTTTTCATCTTGAATCTCTTGAAGGTAAACTTTCCATCTTCTTAATTCTCTTGAAGGTGAACTTTCCATATTGATTCACATTGTGTGAACCATACCATAAGTTGTTGTCTCATCAAATTTGACTAACAAGAGTGTGCTTTATACACTATAGCACTTACAATCTCCCCCTTTGGCAAATTCATGGCAAAACACTTATCATAACAACATCCATATTGTCAACTTAATTTCCATGTTTGTAGAAGATGCAACTCTATTGAATCAGAAAATTTTAGCAAAATTTACTCCCCCTCAATGTGAGATTATTCTGTGTTATTACAAATAATACATTTCTAATACAAAACTCCCAACAACCATCCATATATTAATATATCAACATTTAATATAATGCATAACTCATTGAATCGACTTATCAAATTAGTAATCTCTCCCCCTTTTTGTCACAAAATGACAAAGGGAAGAATGCTCATGTAAATAAAATCAATAAATCATAGCAGAAATAGTAGACCAATAAGACCAAAAATGCATAGAGAATGGTAATTAAGAGTTAACAAAAAGTCATCAACAAGGATAAAAGATAGGAGTTTAAGAGAGTTATCATCCAACACGCATAGTATAAAGTTATACAATTCAAGCATAAAATAAAATGAGATTCAGAAGAAGAGGATGGAGGAGGTATAGAAGGGTCGATTTGGTGAAGTCCTCTAGTAATGCAATGAAAGTATTTAAGCATATATTTCATGGAAGATTTATGACTTTTAACCAAATTATCCTATGATACCTTCAACTCAATAACCTTGCATTCTAAAGACTTAAGCCGATCATCAACCTGAGAAGTTTGATAGGCAGGATTAGCATCATCATCCGATTCCAGCTCTGCAAAGATATCATCCATAGATGTGTCCTTAGGTAATGGTGCTTCGGCCTCTTCTTCTTCTTCCTCATCTCTCTAGACAGGAAGATATGCCAAGTTCATCTTGTGAATATTTGTATTACTAAAAGGTAGGACTGCCTCAGGTGCCTCAGTCGATGGAATGACAATGTTGCAATGGATAGCAAGAGTTGTCATGAGATATGCAAATGGTATGAAACCATGACCTGGATGAATATGAAATTGGATAATCAAGTAGTGAATTAATGAGGAAAGACAGATAAGAATGCTAGAAGCAATGGCATGAAGGACATGAGCCATAAAGGGAGTAAGTTCAAACTTATTCCCGAAACGAGGATACACATTCGATGTAAAAATACGATGAACAACCCTGAATCTTGGAATCATCTGGGTGGCATGGGGAGCATTACTAGAGCTCCATTTGGCATTAAACTGACATAGTTTACGGGTAATATCTCGACGCTCAGATTCAAACATTCTATCAGCAAGTGAGGCAATGGGTATGCCTTCATCATTCACATTCACATAAAGTAATCCTAAGATTAGGTGCCTATCAACCGGAACTATCCCTTCTCTAAAATTAATAGAGAATGTAAAGTTATTAAGAGACAGTTCTCCTATTGATGCATACATCCCTTGAGCTATGGAGTGGTATGACGTTCCTCCCCAACCTAGAATATTTTCCTAATCGATGGTAAACAGAATGGGCATGAGTTTGAATGGAGCAATGTGATCAATATTCACAATTCTTTCTATGATAATATCTCTAGTGCGATAAACCCTTACATGCTCCAAATCTTCATCAGGAGCTCTCAGGGTTCTCACCCTAACTGGAGTCGTCCGGGAGGAGGAGCCGATAGGGCCAAGGCCTAATAGGTCATTTTAATCATTTTTTTTATTAATTTCGTAAGCTAATCGATCTGAGCTTTTTAAGATGTCAAATTTTGATAGCCTTTCAATCACTAGGCCTTCACCATTTGATGGCTCCAATTATGCCTATTGGAAAGCCAAAATGAGGATTTTCTTGAAATCCATGGATGAAAGCATGTGGCAAGCCACAGTGACCAATTGGGCCCCTCCTACCACTGAAGTGACTGGTACCGATGGATCTGTAACTATAAAAGTAATACCTTATTTTACTTGGACCAATCTTTAAAAAAGTGAAAGCAGTGCCAATGCAAATGCTCTAAATGTAATTACTTGCGCACTATCACCGGATGAATTCAAGAGAATTATATCTTGTGATACTACAAAACAAGCCTGAGATATTTTAGAAATGACACACGAGGGAACAACAATTGCCAAGAAATCTAAAGTCAAAATCCTCACAACCAAATTTGAGGAAATATGGATGGAAGAAAGTAAAACTTTCATGGACTTCTATACAAGATTAAATGACATTGTCAACTCTATGCGGGGTCTTGGTGATAGAATCTCAGAAAGTAAAGTCTGTGGAAAGATACTACGCTCACTGCCTGAACGGTTCAATTCGAAGGTGACTGCGATCCAAGAACTTCATGATACGGATAATATGAGGGTAGAAGAATTAGTTGGTTCCTTACAAACCTATGAGTCAAACTTTAAAGCTCCTAAAGATAAATCCATCGCCCTTAAGTCTTCTAAAAATATTTCTCAAGAAAATAACAATTCTGATTTAGAAAATTCTGAAGATGATATGGCCCTTTTAGCTAAAAAGTATTATAAGATTTTCAAAAGTAAAAAGAGGGTTGATTTGTAAAAACCTAATGAAAAGAAAAGATCTAAATCTAAAACTTAGAAATCTTTAAAAGACAACCAATGTTACAATTGCCATGAATATGGGCATCTAGCAAACAAATGTCCTATAAAGGACAAACTGAAAAAGAAAGGTATGTTGGCTACATGGGATGAATCTTCCTGCTCTGAAGCTTATTCTGAGTTAGAAGATTTTGAAACCGAGTCGGCTAATGATGTTAAAGCCCTAATGACTCTAACCAAATTCACTTTTTCAGATAATGATGGCTCAACTAGTGAAGAAAATCTGAATAGTAATCATGAAATGAAGAAGATCTTCAAGATGCTTATAATGCCCTATACAAGGAAAGTTGCAAAATTGTTGTATAACTAAAACTTCAAAAAGAAAAGTTTTCAAAACTTAAAGAAAATTTTGATAATCTAGTCTTAGAAAAATCACACATTTTAGATTGTTTTGAAAAAACTAAATGCGATTTAGATTTCAAAACCTCCCTTGTTAAAAACCTAAAATCTGAAAATGAAAAGCTAAAACTAGAAGTCTCTTCACTTTTGAGTTTAAAAGACACATGGAGGTATGCCTAAGGTGATCCTAAGTTAGAAAAACTCTTATCCGGATCCAAAAAAATGTGGCGATCGATCTGGATTGGGCTACGACAAAAGTATTCCTCCCAAACATAAGAATACTCCACTCACATTTGTGAAAGTCTTCTAACTCAAAAGGAAAAAGTCTAAATCAAAATTATTCTAAAAATATTAAGACTTTTCAAAACTTAAGACCTAAAAGCAATCATATCAACCATAAAAATCAGAATCGTAATCCTTTAACTGAGAAAATTGTTGACTTACTTAAGGAGCTCTTAAAATCTAACTCAGTTGGTCGGTCTTATAACAACTACAAACATAAGAAGACCAACTATACTCCTAAACCTAATACTGTAATGAAATGGGTCCCTAAGGTTACTTGCTTGGTTGCCCACACCGCTTTCAAAGCTTCGAGCTATTCAAAGCGGTACCTAGACAATGGATGCTACAGACACATGACAGGTGACAAGGGTCTGTTCACCAATCTTAAAGACATGACTAATGGTTCAGTCACATTTAGTGATGGTAGCAACTACAGAATTGTTAGCCAAGGTACGGTTCAACTCTTTAACCTCCCTCTATTTGAGAATATTTTATATGTAGAGGGGTTAAAACACAACTTATTAAGCATCTCTCAAATATGCGATAATAATCATATCGTAAAATTTACTAACCAAAGTTGTGAAATTCTAAATAAAAATGGTTCTGTAATATTAACTGCTTGCAGAACTTCTGAAAACTACTATATTATTTGTGATTCAAGCTCATCTAATCTATCATGCTACATGGTCCATACCGATGAGACCGAATTATGGCATAAATGCCTCGAACATGTACACTACCGCAACTTATATAGATTGAGTAAAAGAGAGTTGGTAAGAGGTTTACCCAAAATACAGAAAATAGATAAAATATGTGGTGAATGCCAGATTGGCAAACAAATCAAGAGTACTCACAAAAAGGTGAACTCCAATGCCACATCTAAACTACTCAAACTTCTCCACATGGATCTCATTGGACTAACTAGAATGGAGAGTCAAGGTGGCAAGAAGTACATACTGGTAATTGCTGATGACTTTACCAGGTACACTTTGTTAGTCTTCTTAAGAGACAAATCAGAAACTCTTGATGAAGTAAAAAGGGTACTTAAACGTATCTAAAGGGAAAAAGAATCACAAGTCTCTAAGATTCGTAGTGATTATGGTTCAGAATTTGAAAATAGTGGTTTTAAGAAATTTTACAGTGATCAGGGAATATCACATGAATTTTTTGTACCCAAAACAACATAACAAAATGGTATAGTAGTAAGAAAAAATAAAGTACTTCAAGAAATGGCAAATATAATGTTAAATAGTATAAAGTTCCCTAAAAATCTTTGGGCCGAAGCCATAAATACTGCTTGTTATATAATTAACCGCATTTATAATAGAAAATCAAATGCTAAAATGGCTTATGAAATGTGGTTTGATAAGAAACCTACTGTCAAATACTTTCGTGTTTTTGGTAGCAAGTGTTACATTTTACGTGACCGAAAAAATCTTGATAAGTTTGACACCAAAAGTGATGAAGGGATATTTTTAGGGTACGCTCTAAATAGTCGAGTGTATCGGGTTCTTAATAAGAGGACTGGTGTAATTTAAGAGTCTATTAATGTGGTTATTGATGATCACTTGAATACACCTGTCTCAAGTTCAGAAAATGATGAAGTTCTTCTAATTGATAAATCATATTCTTCATCAAGTTAAAATAACACTGAACTGAGGACAGTTAAAGACCATCCAACTAATCAAATCCTTAAAAACCCTCTCACTGATGTACGCACTCGTAAACAACTTGAAGATATGTGTAACTATGTGTGCTTTACATCTCAGATAGAACCGGCTAACGTAAAAGAAACTCTTACTGACGAAAACTGGATCGTTGTGATGCAAGAAGGCCTCAATCAATTTGTTAGAAATGATGTTTGGTGCTTAGTTCCAAGACTGAAAAATAAACACATTATCGGAACAAAGTGGATTTTCAAAAATAAGTCTGATGAACTTGGTAATATTATTAGAAACAAGGCTAAGCCGGTTGTACAAGGGTACACTCAAATTGAAGGCATTGATTATGATGAGACATTTTCTCCAGTAGCTCATCTTAAATCAATCAGACTATTTATATCCATTGCATGCTTTAAAAAGTTTAAAATATACCAAATGGATGTAAAGAGTACATTCTTGAACGACGATCTGCACGAAGAGGTGTATGTTGAAAAACAATCGGGTTTTGAAGACCCTAAACATGTTTATCATGTCTATCACCAAAAAAAGGTACTTTACGGTTTGAAACAAGTTCTCAAGGCATGGTACAAAAAGTTGACTAAATTTATACTAAGTCATAACTTTATAATGGGAAGTGTTGATAAAACATTATTTATAAAGAAACATAATGATCACATATTAATAGTGCAAATCTATGTTGATGATATTATCTATGGATCTACCTATGCTAACATGACTATTGAGTTTGAAGATCTTATAAGGTCTAAGTTTGAAATGAGCATGGTTGGGGAATTGAATTATTTCCTAGGGTTGCAAGTCAAACAACTACCTGATGGTTTCTTTATCTCTCAAACTAAATATGCTCTAAACTTAGTTAAAAAGTTCAGAGTTGAGAGTGAGAAAAATTTTGATACTCCAATGAGTACTACTTTAAAACTCTTAAATGACTCTAAATGAAAGAGTGTGGATCTTAAGTTGTATCGTAGTATGATAAGTAGTTTGCTCTATTTAACTGCGAGTCGACCTGATATTGCATTTAGCATAGGAATTTGTGCTACATATCAATCTGACCCTAAAGAGTCACATCTAATTGTTGTTAAGCAGATTATGCGATATGTCGCTAGTTCAGCAAATCTTGGTCTCTGGTACCCACATGATACTTGTGTGCAATCAGTTCGTTACATGGATGCTAATTGGGCTGGTAACATTGATGATTGAAAATCAACCAGTGGTGGTTGTTTCTATGTAGGAAACTGTTTAGTTTCTTAGCTAAGTAAGAAATAAAATTATGCATCACTCTCAACAGCTGAGGCTGAATACATTATTGTAGGTAATGCATGTACTCAGCTTGTATGGATGAAAAGAATGCTGAGCGATTACGGAATTACACAAGATACTATGGTTTATATTGTGATAATTCAAGCGCAATTAATATCTCTAAAAATCCAATCCAGCATTCACGAACGAAGCATATTGACATTAGATATCACTACATTCGTGAATTAGTGGAAGACAAGATAATTTCTTTGGATTATATACCGACCGAGAATCAACTAGCTGACATATTCACAAAACCACTCGACAAAAGCAAGTTTGTAAAATTGAAATTTGATCTTGGTATGTGCAATATGAATTAATAAATCATGTCTTTCTGTATCATAATGTATATATTTGTTCTTTTAAAATTTTTAAAATTTAAATATTATGAAAAATTACAAAATTTGTGTGGTGCACGACCAGTCGAGTACATACTCGACCAATTGTGCTACGATTGGTCAGCATGTACTCAACTAGTCGTGAACCATGGGTTTGGCCTTTTATTTTGGGGAAAAATCACTTTTTCTTCATTTGGGTTATCTCTTCCAACGAGCTCAACATCGACCGGTCGTACCCACCTTTGATTCCTTCATGGTTAGTGCATTGTTTTTATTTTTCTTGTAGATTCTAGTCCTTTGCAGTTCCTTTTCATCATTTGTGTGGTTTATTTCTTCATTTATATTGGTTTTTGGGGTTTTCTACTTAAAAATCTGATCTACTAGAAACCCACTTTACCTCTTTTGGAATCTCTTTATTCCTTGCTTTCTTTATTGCAAATGGAAGGTAGAACCAAGAAGAAAGGATCTCGTGGTTCTTCTACATCTCGTTCGATTCCTATCACGATGTGCCACCTTTGGTTGCCCGATGATGATCCTGATTATGTGTGGGATATTCGATTGCGTAATGTGATAGTAAAATGAACGGTTAATCTTGTTCATGTGACACCATTTGATATTGTTTCTCTTCTTCAGTCTGTAGGATGGGATAACATACTACATTGGAGTGGGCTGGCATACCACTCCATTGCGCAGGCTATATATGCTTGCATTACTAATTTTTTCTACTAAAAATCTGACATTTTCTGTTGCGAGCAGAGAAGGCCCAATTAATGTGTGCTGTCATCTTATTTCTGGAATAATGGATATACTTATCAATGATGAAGGTATTCCCATTAGTTCTCTAGTGGCAAAACTATTTGAAACTGAGAAACGAATGTTCACTAGAGATTTATGCAATATAGATGCGGATGGAATACTAAAAATGCACTTGCCTCAAAGTTTTTGTTACCCAGATATAGATTCCTTCATAGGATTTTTATTTCAAATGTTTATCCTCGATCTAGTAACAAAATCGAACTTACTACGTTCATGGTTTGTATTCTTCATTCTATCATTTTCTAGAGTCTTTATATGTCTTCCTTCCTTAATTTGTCATAGCATCATTCAATTCTGTCTCCATCCAGGTTATAGTGACATACCCTTCGCTTATCTTATTACTGTGTTAGCCACCCATAGTTTAGTGGCTATGCCTGTTGGAGAGCCTCCCATTACACAACTACCATTCAACAACTCTAACATTAATAAGATGAATTTGAAGTTGGCCCCAAGCCAGGTTGATGTGGGTGTTGGTGGAGCTACAGCTACAAATGAAGAGGAGAGTGGTTTGCCTCCAGATGATGTGAATATGGATGACCTCTTTAATGAAATTGAATCTGATTCTGTTGTTGATCCTGATTATCAGCCATTTGACTTTGATGCACGTTTGCGCTCTCTTAAGGAGAAGGTTAAAAGTATGAATGTGCCCCATGAAATACAATTTAAATATATGCGCAAGTATCTGAAGCGCATTAACAAGGGACTTCATCAAATTGATCCTTTCATACCTGCTCCTTCTTCGGGTTCGAATTAGTAGTTGAATATTTGATATGTAATAACTTTAAACTACTTGAATTTCTCTTGTTTTATGGGCTTGGACATGCTTGAACAATGCTTGCTTATGGATTTAGTTATCTTGATTATCTTGTTCATTTATTCTCTTATTTCTCATTACTCTTCTTTTACTTCTATATTTATCTACTTCCATTATCATTTATTGGTTCCTTCCTTAGTCATATTGTGACAAAGAGGGGGAGAATTTTATCATGCTTGTGATATGTGGGTTGTGGATTGGGGACAGGTAACCATTATTTTTTTGTAAGGGGGAGTAATGTTGGGAGAGAATTGTTGTATTGATGGATATTTCTTTAACCTGTTTATAACTGGTGCATGATTCTTTAACCAGGTTGTAACTGGTGCATGATTCTTTATTGTGCATGTTATGCTTATCTTATTTTAACTAGGTGTGTTTTGTCACAAATTTAACAAAGGGGGAGATTGTAAGTGCTATGTTTTCTAGCTCCTATAATTGTCAAATTTTGTAGTGCCAAAACCTCTTGGAATATGTGTCTTGTGTAGCTCATCTACATATTCAAGATCATGCATCTCATGTACAATAACAAAGGTCTTTACCTCAAGAACTTTAAATGCAAGATCAAGAGATATATAAGTTCAAGTTCAAGTTCAAGTACAACACAAAGTGTTAGTTCAATCTTTTAAGCTTCAATAGTTAAAGGTTTCAAAACTTCATCCATGTCAAGACAAAGTTCTTTACTTTGGTACTTAAAGCTCAAGATGAAATACAAGTTAAGTACCTCAAGCTCAAGCTTCAAAGCGGTTCAAATTCAAGCTTCAAAGAGTTACAAGTTTAAGCTTCAACATACTTCAAGATGTCAAGCTTCATGTTCGTCAAGATCAATTATCAAACAAAGCAAAATAAGATTCAATGTTCATATATCACTTATAAGGTATGAATGACCCTAGATTGACCATAAGTTAGGTCATATTGATTACATACTTCAATTGAGTCACTTTATAGGTGTATAGACTGTTTTCTTGACTAGTTTTAGCCTATGTTCGACTAGTCCTAGTACTGGCTCGACCAGTCCAAGAAATTCCTCGACTATCTTTATTTTAATTGATTTTGTTTCTTATATTCCTATCTGATTTGATAAAACATCATTATTTTTTTAGTTTAATTTTCAAGATTTTTTGTTGGACCCTTGGAAGGAGATTTTCAAGTATTTTACATATTGTAAATTCCTTTCTATTATTTTGCTCCAACTATGCTTATTGGAATGCTAACTCATACAAAGACAATTGTAAGGGTTTTGGGTGGACCTGGGAAAACCTATTTTTAGTAAAACACACAGGCGAACCACTATCATCCCTTGAGTTGTGGTTGATTGATTTTTCCTTTTGTGGGATGTATGTATGGTGGTGAATGTTGTGCATAGCTTAGAATTTACTTTCTGCTATTCCTTTATAAGCTCGCTCATGGAGTTTGCCGATTTGAGACTTGATCGACTAGAGGTTGTCCTACCATAAACTCTTTTTGGTGTAAGGTTGTCCAATTCAGTGTACCCTCTCATATATCATTTTCTTTTCATTTCCGTTTGTTATAAGTTTTTATTTGGCATTGTACTATTCAGCTTGGAATGACTTTATCTTAGCGCGCCCTAATTTTCAAAAGTTTGTTGGTCCTTCGACCAGTCGAGCTGTCCTCTGGGCCAATCGAGTGAACAATTTCTGTACTTATAAATAGAGCACGATTTTCAGAGTTTGGTATTTAATTCAAGCAAAATCAAGATACTACTCTGAGAGATAAGTTTGTTATATTCTTAAGCTATTTAGTACTCATTTAATATTCTCTTCAATTAGCTTTTTATATTTGATTTTGTATTCTACATTCCAATCTTATTTGAAGAATGGAATGAAATTTTTCCATTTCGTAGAATCAAAATCAAATCAAGCTGGCCCAAGGTGATTTAATCTAAAAATCATTTAGAACATAGAACCTTTTCATTAGTGAGTGTGGACATTGAACATCTACGTTGAACTTCTACTCCGAATTAGTTCTACCGGGCTACATCAGAGGAGAACATCCAGATAAGTATTTTACAGTTTTGTAAATCTATTCTTTTAGTTTCTTTGAGATTGTGCCAGAAAAATCTCTTTCTTTTGGTTTGTCTGTGTGATCCAGAAAACTCAGAGTGTGGGGTTTTTAAATTGTGTAAGCCCACTTGAAAAACACAATTGTGAAGATTTTAGGTGAACCTTGAAAAGCCTATTGCATAGTGAACGCTAATATCTACTGTGTGAGGGTATTGGAAGTGGAGTAGTTGTGTGGCTATTTTTCTAAACAATTAGTGTACACACAAGCGAACCACTATAATTTCTGGTCTTATGGTGATTGATTGTTAGTGGAATTGTGTGGTTGTTATAATTTCCTTTATGCATTTGTGGAGAATGTTGTAATCCTTTGTATGCAAGTGTGGGAATGTTGTAATATGTTAGTTATTTCTTTACTATTTTTATTCTTTATTTCTCTGTATCAGTTTGAGTTTATGATACATAGACCGTTCTAGGAATCAAGTTGTCCTACCATAAACCATTGGTTTTTGGTGTAAGGTTGTCTTTAGAACAACATCTGTATCAACCTCTCAATACTTGTACATTTGAGGTTGTTATTTATTTTTGCATTGTGGGATTGTTTAAGTGTTATCTTTATTTATATTTGTTAAATTTCACATTTAATTTTTTAAATTTAGCATAGTCCTATTCACCCCCCCCCCCCCCCTCCCCCCTCCCAGGTCTCTTAGCTCGGCCTTTTCACCTTCCTCTTGACTAATGCTCCATGTAGAGTTTGCAAAAGAAGATATTAAAGATGAGTTTGGCTTAAATTAGATTTTTACACAAAAACCCTCTATGGAAAGCATGTAAATCTTAAATCAATAACAAAATGAAGAATTATTAGCAATAAGGAACCCAAATCTAGAAAGAAATTGAAAATAAACCACTTACAAAGACTCTATGAAGATGGGTTCGGCGTGTCGAGCAAAAGCTAGTTGAGGGAGAAGAGCGAAATGAGGAAGAAAAGGGTTTTTCCCTCTTTTAAGAGGCCCACCTGCGCACTTCGACCGATCGAGTACGTGCTCGACCTGTCAAAGCTCGACTGGTTAAGGACGTGCTCGACCGGTCGTGCAACACGAAATTTCAAATATATTATTTAAAAAAAAAATCAAATTTATATGTTTTACATTTTTTTAACGTATAAACATACAAATAATAAAAATGCATAAACAATATGATTTAATTAATTAAAAGTGTACAGACCAATATCATGTTTTAATTTAGAAAATCTATTCCTGTCAAGCGGTTTAGTCATAATATCAGGAAGCTGCTTTTCCGTCTGAATGTATTCTAATGAAATGCTCTTGTCCTCAACTAATTCTCAAATGTAATGATATCGAATATCAATATGTTTCATATGAGAATGTTGAATGGAATTTTTTTACATATTAATAGCGCTCGAGTTATCACTATATAATATCATAGTATCTTGTGCAACCCCATAATCAACTAACATTCTTTCATCTAGACCAGCTGGGTACTAGTATCTTGCACAATCACGTAATCAACTAACATTCTTTTCATCTAGACCAGCTGGGTACTAGCATTACCAGCTGCGATGTATTCAACTTCAGCCATAGATAGTGATACAGAATTTTGTTTCTTGCTGAGCCAGGAAACTAAACAATTTCCTACATAGAAACATCCACCACTGGTAGATTTTCTATCATCATTGTTTCCTGCCTAGTCAACATCTATATATCCGGTAAGTTGTACATTTGTATTATGCAGATACCATAAACTGAAATTAGCAGAACTTGCAACATATCTGATTATGCGTTTAACAGCAATTAGATGAGATTCCTTAGGATCAGACTGATATCTAGCACAGATTCCAACGCTAAAAGCAACATTTGGTCTACTAGAAGTTAAGTATAAAAGACTACCAATCATTCTTCGATATAAGCGAGAGTCTATATTTTTACCTGTTTCATCCTTAGAGAGTTTGAGAGTTTTACTCATAGGAGTATCAAACTTTTTATCGTTCTCAAATCCAAATTTCTTTACCAAATTTAAAGCATATTTGGTTTGAGAGATAAATATTTCATCTTCCTGTTGTTTTACTTGTAAACGAAGAAAGTAATTCAATTCTCCAACCATACTCATTTCAAACTTGGATTTCATCAGATCTACAAACTCAATGGACAAGTTAGTGCATGTAGATCCATAAATAATATCATCAACGTAGATCTGTACAATCAGTATATGTTCATTATATTTTTTGACAAATAAAGTTTTATCAATGCTTCCTATGATAAAGTTGTGACTAAGCAAAAATTTTGTCAACTTTCGTACCATGCCCTGGGAGCTTGTTTTAATCCATAAAGTGCCTTGTTAAGATGATATACATGATCTGAGAGTTTAGGGTCCTCAAAACCCATAGGTTGTTCAACATATACCTCCTTATGTAAATCACCATTTAGAAATGCACTTTTAACATCCATTTGATATATCTTGAATTTTTTATAGCAAGCAATTGATATAAATAATTTAATGGATTCAAGGCGTGTAACTAGTGCAAAAGTTTCATCATAGTCGATTCCTTCTATTTGAGTGTAGCCTTATACAACCAGTCTAGCCTTGTTTCTAATGATATTTCCCATTTCATCAGATTTGTTCTTAAAAATCTATTTAGTTCTAATTATATGTTTATCAGAAGGTCTGGGAACCAAATACCAAACATTATTTCTAATAAATTAATTTAACTCTTCTTCCATAGCAAAAATCCAACTTTCATCGGCAAGTGCTTCATTTACATTTGCCGATTCAATTTAGGAAGTGAAGTAGATGTAATTATAAATGTTTTCTAATTTTTTTCTTGTCTGAACACTAGTACGAAGGTTACCTAATATCTGATCAGTTGGATGGTCTTTGACTGATCTTAATTCAGAGTTATCTGATTTAAATGAAGAGTCAGGTTTGTTGATGATGTTGACTTCATCATCATCTTGACTTGGTGTGGGTGTGATCAGGTGATCATCAATTACAACGTTAATCGATTCCTGAATCACTCTTGTTCTTTTATTAAGAACACGATATGCTCGACTATTCAAAGCATAACCCAAGAATATTCCCTCATCACTCTTTGCTTCAAACTTACCCAAAATTTTTCGATCACGTAAAATGTAACGTTTAGTTCCAAAAGTTCGAAAGTATTTAACAGTTGGTATTTTATTAAACCATAGTTCATAAGCTGTTTTATATTTTACTTTTATAACATACACACGATTTATAATGTAGCAAGCAGTATTAATAGCTTCAGACCATAAGTTTTTGGGTAAATTCATGCTATTTAGCATTACATTGGCCATTTCCTGTAATACTCTGTTCTTTCTTTCAACAACCCCATTCTGTTGAGGTGTTTTAAAAGCTGAGAACTCATGTGATATACCGTGGTCTGTACAATACTTCTCAAAAATGTTATTTTTATACCCAGTACCATGATCACTTCTGATCTTGATCAGATGTACTTCTTTTTCAATCTGAATTCATTTTAAAATTCCTCTAACTTCATCAAGAGTTTCAGATTTTTCTCTCAAGAAGGCTACGTAAGTAAATCTGGTAAAATTATCTACAATAACTAGAAAATTCTTCTTTCCACCTCTACTCTCCATTCTCGTTGGTCCTACCAAATCCATATGAAGTAGTTCAAGAGGTTTGGATGTGGCTAAGGAGTTCACTTTCTTTTGACTACTCCTGATTTGTTTGGCAATCTAACATGCACTACAAATCTTTTCTACATTTTTTAATTTGGGTAAGCCACGAATATGATCTCTCTTACTCAAGCTATAAAGATCTCTAAAGTTGACATGTCCAAGATGTTTATACCATAGTTCTATTTCGTCTGTTTAGACCATGTAACATGAAAAATTAGAAGAGCGTGAGTTATTAATAATATAGCAATTCTCAGAAGTTCTACGACCATTTAATATCACACTTCCCTTCTCATTTGATATCTCACATCTGTGATTTGTAAATTTCTCGCTATGTTTGTTATTGCAGATTTGAGATATACTTAGGAGGTTATGTTTTAGACCTTCAACATACAGTACATTCTCAAAGGGAGAGAGATTAGAGAGTTGAGAAGTACCTTGGCCTATAATTCTACAGTTGCTTCCACCACCGAAAGTAACTAAGCCGTCATTTACTTCTCTGAAGTTGGTGAATATTTCTTTGTCACCTGTCATATATCTTGAACATCCACTATCCAGGTACCATTTTGAATGGCTAATGGCTTCGAAGGCTGTATGGGCAACAAGATATGTAACCTTTGGAACCCATTTCAATATGGTTCTAGGTTTAGGAATTTCATTGGATTTTCTCCATTTTTTGGAGTTAAAATTACTTCATTGCCTATTAACTCCGATTCCATTTAAGTTAGATTTAAGAAGCTCTTTGAGTAAGTCTATTATTTTTTCAACCAAAGGGGGTTTATTAAATCTTTGATTTCTGTAGTTGATAGTATTAGAATTAATCTTAGAAACTTGAAAAGGTTTTTAATTTTTAAAATCATTTCGACCAAAATTTCTCAAGTTCTTACATTTAGAGTTTGAGGATTCTTTTTTTACAAATATAGGAGATAACATTTTTATTTTTTAGTGAACTATCTTTGATATAGCCTAGACCTGATTTATCGCCACATTTTCTAGATGCGGTTAATAGTTTTTCCATCTTAGGGTGTCACGCACCAAACTCGAAAACCAGGCTCACAAAATTCCCAATCGCCGAATCTAGCGCCAACAACCTCCGTAGTGCCCTATTCTCTGCTCCTAACGCCCATACACTGGATTCTGATCTGGGCCCTGGGAGCTAAGAATGGGGCACTACGGAGGCTGTCGACATCGGATTCAGCAATCGAAAATTTTATGAGACCGGTTTTCGAGTTTGGGGCGTGACAGGAGTTGGTATCAGAGCATAATTTGGGAATAACTCAGGACAACATCACAAGTCTACTACGAGCTTAGGATGAGTAGGTCTTGAGTGCGTATCTTTTTGATTTGGTTCCTTAATGTCTGAGCCTTTGAAAGTTTCCAAGGCTGATAGATGCCTTTATTCTTTGTTGTAGACCATGCCACCTAGACGAGGCATACAAGGTACTCGAGGCACACGAGGTGCCCGAGTGACCCGAGCGGCCCCCGCTCCACCACTTGAGGATCCTATTCTTCCGCTGACATTTTTATTCCGCCTCACGCATTTTCCTTTCCCCCGCTTGAGCATCTTGTTCCCGCACTCGAGGCTCCTGCAAATCCGACACCTTCTTCAGGGATCGGCACAACCCCTACCATGTCAGATGATGCCGGTCAGTTGCAATAAATGATCCAGGCTTTAACCACCACCCTTCAGGGGCATGGCAAGTGTCCCACTGTGACTCCATAGCAGGCAGAGTAGGAGCGCGCAAGCACTTTGTTATGAGATTTCCTTCGGCTCGATCCCTCGTGGTTTCAGGGTGAGCCCAATCCGATTACAGCAGAGAGATGGCGCACACGAGTGAAGAAGATGTTTGAGACATTGCGATGCACAACCCAGCAGCGGGTCACACTGGCGATGTATATTCTTAAGGGTGAGGCCAAGCACTGGTGGAGCTCCATTGCCCGTGCCGTAGGAGCTAACTTCGTCTGGACATGGGAGGATTTCATTGACCAGTTTGACTAATAGTACTTCCCTGACCACGTTCGACAGCAGCGAACATTAGATTTCGAGACCCTGGTGCAGGGAGACATGACCGTGGCTCAGTATGCGTCTCGTTTCGTGGCGCTATCGAGGTTCGCGCTGTACTTGATCAATGATGAGGAGTGGAAGGCCTACCATTTCAAGAACGTCTTGCGTAGCAGTCTCCAAGGCCGTGTTGTTGGGCATGAGCTCCCGACTTTAGAGGCGGCGGTGCAGAGAGCATAAATTTATGAGACTAAGTGAGCCGACACTTAGAGTGATCGAGGTCAGACGAGAGACCGGAAGAGGACAGCTCCTTTTAGTGGTTTTCAGCAGTGGCACCAACAACAGCAGAGGCACGCGACCCACCGAGCACCGGTTGCACTAGCCACACCTCCAGCAGCACCCCAGTGACCGTTTCTAGGGACTTATTTTGGGTGTGATGGAGTTGGACACCTTATACAAGAGTGTCCTTGCCCTCAGCAGTAGAAACAATAGCTGAGAGCACCTCAGCAGCCTCCACAGCAGCAGTAGTGACCGCGACAGCAACTTTTACCCCTGAGGCCCCCACAGCAGCAGCAACAACACCAACCCCAGAGACCACAGCAGTTCCGGCAGCACCAACAGAGACCTCAGAGGGGACAGGCACCTCCCCAGCCAGCTCAGGCTACATTCTATGCATTTTAGAAGGACCCGTAATCCTCTAGAGGAGTTGTGGAAGGTATTCTTCCTATCTCTGCATGCATTGCTTGAGTTCTGTTTGATTCTGGTGCATCTCATTCTTTCATGTCCAAGGATTTCTGTCGTTTGACTGGATTGCCGACAGAGTCTACCCATGAGGGATTGATCGTATCGACACCCTTGGAGAAAACTACAGTGCCAGGTCGATGTTGTTTATCTTGTCCCGCCTTGATCAAGGAGACCTTCTTGCCCACCAATTTGTTTGTATTACCGATGTCAAAGTTCGACGTCATCCTAGGCATGGATTGCCTTACCAAGTACCACGCCGTCTTGGACTACTCCACGAGGACAGTCACATTCTATATACCTGGCTTGCCATGGTTCCAGTTTGTTGTCGAGCCCAGAGGAGAGTCGTTATCTTGTTTAATGTCATGTGCAGTAGAGGAGCCCATCGTTGTAAGCATTGAGCAGTTGCCAGTGGTTTGTGATTTTTTCGATGTGTTTCAGGAGATTTTGGGATTACCGTCGTATTGATATATTAAGTTCCAAATTGATCTTGTGCTTGGTACCGCACCTATTTCGAACGCCCCGTATCGTATGACACCGATGGAGTTGCGGGAGCTACAACAGTAGTTGGATGAGTTGGGAGAGTTAGGATTCATTCGTCTGAGCAGTTCACTAGGGGAGCACCAGTACTATTCATCAGGAAGAAGGATGGCTCATGAGGCATTGCATGGATTATCGCGAGCTCAACCGCGTCACGATCAAGAACAAGTATCTGCTCTCAAGGATATACGATTTATTTGATCAGTTGTAGGGTGTATAGTTCTTCTCGAAGATTGACCTATGTTCCGGTTATCATCAGATTCGAGTCCGAGAGGAGGACATCCCGAAGACAGCTTTCAGGACGCGCTACGGTCACTTTAAGTTTCAAGTCATGTCCTTCTGACTGACCAATGCGCCCGTGGTCTTTATGCAGTTGATGAATGAGGTCTTCCGTCCTTATCTCGATCAGTTTGTTGTGGTCTTCATCAAAGACATTCTGATTTATTCGATGACTCGTGAGGACCACGAGCAGCATTTAGAGATCACCTTGTAGACCCTCCGTGCCCACCAGTTGTATGCGAAACTGGAGAAGTGTGAATTTTGGAAGGAGGAGGTGAAGTTCCTCAATCACGTGGTGACGACGGAGGATGTTGCAGTGGACCCCTCGAAGATTGATACAGTGTGTCAATGGGGCCAGCCCACTAATGTGTCCAAGATCCGCAGTTTTCTTAGCCTTGCGGGATATTATCAACGGTTTATCAAGGTATTCTCCTATATTACAACACCGCTGACCAAGTTGACCCGGAAGGGGTCAGAGTTTGTGTGGAGTGACGCCTGTGAGCGAGCATTTATGGAGCTGAAAGACCACCTCACATCCACTCCTGTCCTCACTCTTCCATCTGGGAGTGATGAAATTGTTGTATTTACTGATGCTTCGCATATTGGTTTGGGTGTTGTCCTGATGCAGCATGGGAAGCCAGTGGCTTATGCATCTCGCCAGCTCAAGGTCCATGAGCTGAACTACCCCATACATGATTTGGAGCTAGCAGCAGTTGTCTTCGTACTGAAGGTGTGGAGGCACTATCTTTATGGTGCCAAGTTCAAGCTCTTCTCCGACCATAAGAGCTTGAAGTATTTATTCTCTCAGTCCAAGTTGAACATGAGGCAAAGACATTGGATGGAGCTCTTGAAGGATTATGACTTTGATCTTCAGTACTACCCGGGCAAGGTGAACGTGTGACGGATGTCCTTAGCTATCAACCACGAGGCCTGGTGGCGCGTATGATTATTCAGGAGTGGAAGATGCTTGAGGAAGTGTCAGCATTCGACTTCGAGTTTGGCTTGCAGTCTTCTATTGTGGAGTTATCGAGTCTGTCGATTCAACCCTCTCTTGTTGCAAGCGTGATCAGGGCTCAGCAGGCAGATGAGTTGTTCTAGAGTTATTGGGCAGAGGCAGCATCTAAGAGTTAGACAGATTGGCAGATTGGTTTTGATGGTAGACTTCATTTCAAAGGCCAATTATGTGTCCCAGATATTTCAGAGTTATGCAGAGATCTTATGACCGAGGCACAACGATCGTTGTTTTCTATCCACCTTAGCTCGATGAAGATGTACCGTGATATGAGGCGTCAGTATTTTTGGACAGCGAGGAAGGGCCATATCGCTAGTTTTATGGCCAAGTGTGACACATGCCAGCATGTCAAAGCTGATCATCAGAGAGCCCCTAGTCCATTACGGCCGTTGAGCATCCCAATGTGGAAGTGGGAGCATGTATCCACCGATTTTATCATGGGCTTGCTAAGGACATAACGCGGTCATGATGTTATCTAGATTGTTGTGGATTGTCTAACAAAGTCGGCACATTTTCTTACGATTCATGCAACTTAGCCATTGGACCGGCTTACCAGATTGTTTATTAATGAGATCATGAGATTGCATGGTGTTCCGGTTTTAATTGTTTCTGACCGAGACCCGAGGTTCACGTCTCAGTTTTGGATAAGCTTCTAGAAAGCAATGGGGTCTGCCTTGGAGTTGAGCACCTCGTATCATCCACAGACCAATGGGCAGACCGAGAGGGTTAACTAAAATTTTGAGGATATGCTCAAATCTTGCGTGATCGACTTCTCAAGTAAGATGAGCATTTGCATCTGGCTAAGTTTGCGTATGATAACAGCTATCTGGCGACTATTGGTATGGCTCCTTTCAACGCTTTGTATGACAGGCCATGTAGATTTTCTAGTTGTTGGGCCGAGGTTGGAGAGCACCATTTCCTAGGCTCCGAGCTTATGCAGTAGACATTAGAGGTCATAGATATCATCAAGCAGAGGATGCGCACAGCTCAGAGCCGGCATAAGAGTTTTACTGATCGTCGGTGTCGTCCCTTAGAGTTTACAGTTGGGACAGAGTGTATCTCAAGGTCTTGCCCATGAAGGGCGTGGTTTGATTTGGAGTGAAGGGTAAACTTGCCCCTAGATTTATTGGACCTTTCGAGATCATTGGGCGCATTGGCACCGTGACCTATAGGCTTGCCTTACCTTCTGAGTTGTCTGACATCCACAATGTTTTCTATGTTTCTATGTTGCGAAAGTGTGGGTCAAACATCGTTCTCATGATTGATTGGTAGCCACATGAGGTCCCTGAGGATGCTTCCTATATTTAGCAGCCGATTCACATCCTTGATCAGAAGGAGCAGGTCCTCCGGACCAAGGTCATTCCTTTAGTGAAGGTTCAATGGGGTCATCATTCTATTAAGGGGACGTCTAGGAAGCGCGAGGCTGAGATTAGAGAGTGTTATCCCCATTTGTTTGTAGATTGATTGTATTATGCCTTATATTGCATTGATTGTCATATATATATATATGTGGTAACGTCTCGAAAAAATCCGTACAAAGACCCGAGTGCCACCTCAGGCAGAAATCGCTAAGGATCGAATCATGTAGAAATTAGATGAAAATTAATTAAGTACTAAACTGAATTAATTAGTGAATTAGCTCGAATCACTTTCTATATGATCTGTAAGACCTAAAACCAGTAAAATCACTAACTCTACATTACCAAAAAACTTAGGACCAATCATAAAACCTAGCTGCTCTCAGGAGCATCTTGAAACTCCGTATCGGACCTAGACCGCGTGTCGAAAGTCCGATTAACATGAAACTATATGGTTATGACCACCTTACTAGGCTTGCCAACTATCTCAAAAATCAAGTCCCAATAGTATCTAGAAATGCACAACTTGAGCCTGGAGAGAAGTGTGTGAGAAACACGAATATCTTTTGAAAATGAACTTAAACTTAAGTGAATTGGGTCATTCACTTGCAGGCCAAATTTAAGATTTCAGACCGTCAGATTTTGACCTAACTATACCCTTGGATTAGAAAAAAATTTCAACACATGTCAGTGTACCTGTGGCCCTAATCGAGTGACGATAGCCGTTAAACTGAAACTGATCCTCCGCGATCGATCCATTAATCCGATCAGACCAAAATCTTAACCTGACATAGATCCATTATTAGGAAACTTTCTCTGGGCAGTATACAGAAAATGGGCCTCCAGATGAGCTCCGTTGGCCCGAAACAGCCGTCCTTTGGCTATATCCTAAGTATACCATGGCCCTGGGACCATTGACATTAGTTCTGGGCCTATATAAGGGCCTTAACCCACCCCTCTCTCATTCCATAAGAAATTCCTAACCCTAGGAGAGAGAAGAGAGAAAAGAGAAGGAAAGAGTGAGGAGAAGAGAGAGTGAGAAATAGTGTTGGGATTCGTTCCCACCACTCCACGTGCCAAATCATCTTGCCTACATCGCTATACCAGTAATTTTGATTCTGTTTTTGGGACAGAAACCCTAACCCTAATCTCTTTTAGGTCAAGTAGAAAAATCGATGAAATAACTAACCTATTTCGTGATTCAGGTAGCCGTTGTGCCGTAGACGAAGGCATAGTGTTCGAACTGAGTTTGATAAGAGTTTACCGATGGAAGGTGTGGATTATAAATATTTAGGTTATGGTTTTCAAGGCTTTCAATGTCAGTTAATGATTTATGACTGACTTGATAGCTATCACATATGCTTAGATGCGATGTTTTTCGCGTATTACACATATATGAACTATGTTGAAAATAATGCATTCTATGTGTTTGTTTAAATGTTTGTATGAATATAAAATTATGATTTGTGCTTGCCATGATTGTTGTCTAGGAATACAGAATTGTTGTACATATGGCAACTCTCTTGTGAAAGGATTTGCTATAATATACATTTTAACTAATTTATTACACGTATGTGATATGTGTAGTCTAAGTGTTTGATAAAATGCCTAAATAAGAAAATACTTGTTGAAATGTATTTAATGAGGGTGTTGAGATAGGATTCTCAACTCCCTTATCTATAGTTACAGTTGCCTTTATGTAACCTATCTTACTACTACATGATTTATGGATGAAATGCCTATGTATAATAACATTTGCATTATGTGTTTATTGAAATGCTCAAATGAGATTTATATTTAGATTGGTTGTCACATGCTATCTTTAACTATCACATGTGAATGCTATTATTTTGGAGTGTGATTGGGGCTATGTTGTAGTCCAAGCAATCGGAATCAGTTTAGTCACCACGGACACGTTCGATGAATCCGAGTCGTATGGTGATTATCAACAGTGGTTATGCCATAAGGAGTGCATATACGCTCCATGTCGATTAATTCAACGTGTGCTCATACCAGCCGAGCTTGTCCAGTAACCCAATTGGCCTAATGTATGTTCACATGTATGGACATTACTACTTGAATCTAAGGTACCAACTTACCAGTGAAAAGCCAGTTTAACCTTGGTACCATGATCCACCAAGACTCATGAGCCGGGCATGGTGGTTGGAACACCGTGGTCGAGTTGTCGGCCTACGCTGGGGTAACGAGCCTCCCCGTTGTGACTAGTGAACAACCCAAACTCGTAAGCCGAATACGGTGGTATGGGACACTGTATTCAAGCTGTCGGCCTACGCTAAGGTGACGAGCCTTTTCCGTAGTAACCTCAACTATAAAATAGGCATACGATTAGGTGACGAGCCTCTCGTAGTGACCTTGAGTATGATTTAAGCCTACACTGAGGTGACGAGCCTCCCGTAGCAATCTACAATGTGAACTCACAAATTTGCCTATTGTATGTGATTAACTAGGATTAACGACCCTAGATGGATCATTGTTTGGGTCAATGATATAAAGAGAGGTACCTTAGCTTCCCAAACCTGCTATATGAATAAGTCTAATTAAGAACTTAGCTACTCACACACATGTACCACATTGCATGTGCCTTTGGCGTTAGAGTTGAGTACAGTGGGAGTGTTGCATGTACGACCATGAGATAATGTCATAGAGGGAGTACAGGCGAGGGCATACATCATTATCGCATCCTATCCTTGCATTAACAAGAGTACTTAGAGCGTGATTGTTGTACTGCTTTATCATTACTGCTTGATTGAATTGATTACATGTTAACCTTTGCCTTATAGATCCACTGAGTTGATCACTCACTCCCACTCTGTGACGGTGTTTTAAAACACCAACCAGACTCTGTTGTAGTTTCAGATGACGGCGAGGCTTACGAGACGAAGCCTGCCTTTTATGACAATGAGTTCTCCTATCTACAACTCTCTGGCGAATCTATGTAGATCTGGAGTTGCGTCACAGGGGCTATAGGGACATGGATTAGATGACATGACACGTTATCAATTTGTATATTTTAGAACTATACATGTAATTATTTAACCTGGCAACATGTTAATACTCTGGGGACTTACCACTTATATGCTTTATATATCTATCACAGTCTTCTGCTTATGTAATCTAATTATCTCTGGAGTATGATTTGTTGATTTGGTATAATCTCACTCATGTTTAATGCACCAATACAGACAACATTTAATCATCATTATCTATGTTGCATAAGTGATGCGTTAGAACTCGGGAGTTGAGCTTCTGCTCGACCCCCGATTTTCAGGGCATTACAAGTTAGTATCAAAGCATGATTTCGATTAAACTAGACCTGGCTTATGGTAACACGATGCACATTGACATAGTTTGACTTAGGAGGGGGTGATAAAACATAGAAATGATCTTAAGATCCCAGGTTTCGCCTGTTGGTAATCATATGGCTATTGAAGCGAAAATCGACCATTGAAATCGGACCCGTAGGCATCTATGATCATGCGAGATGATTTCAATTCTTTTTTAGACCATCCATCAACAGTTTTAGGTGACGATTCGGCCTATTCCACACTCAAAAGACCCGAAACGTGCGAATATACGCAAGATGGGACCCGAAACCACATCGAACGAACATCGAGGCCCAAACCACATGAAACAGTGGAATCCGGGGGAGGCCCACACATTTCTGGCACCTTGGGGGGCAGTCATCGCCCCTAGGGTGATGCCATCGCCCTAGGTCTAGCGGACCACGATGGCATCGCCCCAGCAGCAAGGCCTCGCGGTCCAGCGACAGTGGGCCGGTCGGACCGTCACTTGTACACACCAGTGGGGCCCACAAAAATGTGTAGGGGGCCCTATAACCCTCCCATTTACTTCATTCCTCCCTTCTACACCCCTCCAAGCTATCCAAACCTCAAAAAGATCCCATTTTTCTCTCTCAAATCCCCCTTCCATTCTCATACTATCTTCTTATTCTTCACTACATACCCATTCTCCATCATATCCCTCAAACCCATCTCCCATCTCCCTCATTTTCTCCCATTTGAGCACTCAAAACTCTACTTTGTGTCTCAAAAATCTCAAACCCAACAACCCATTCTATCCCTCCATCTTGTTTAACTCAAATGGCTCTTTTTAAGCTCGTAGCGGCCATATTTTCCCTTTCTACACTTCTTTCTCTCATGGGAAAGAAGAGGCCTCCCACAGATGAGGTCGGGCCTAGCCACCCTACCCGTTCAAGGAGGTAGAAAGGTGTCGAGGCTAGCACATGCACCGATGCAGGATCTCAATCCCCGGCTTCCTCTCAAAAGAGTTCTACTAGCAGATATGGCTTACGGAAGGTTTCAAGACCGTAGGGTTCTCTTTGAAGCACACGTGGACGAGAAACTATTTGAGCTTTATCCAGCGATGGATCTTCTGTTGGACGCCGAGTGGGGTCCCATATTTGAGGGCAAGTCCCGTGCGAATAAGGGCACTATCCGTGCCTTTTATGCCTATATACGAGAGCCACTGCTGGAGCCTCTACAGTTCCCTATTCCCGTGGGAAGGCAGGAAGTCAGATAGCCTGGATCATGGAGATGCCGCGTGGAGAGGTTCATGCTAGCGAGAAGAGTCTTAGGAGTGTGCGTGAAAGGGATCGACGTACGGAATTTCTTTGTGGCCGACTGATCCATCGGAATTGAGGCAACTGCCTCTCAGCAACCAAGAAGACTCACGACTTTCGCTTGCTCCACCACATCTTCACGTACAATGTGTATCCCAGGTGGAGCAATCGCAGCGAGTGCACACGTCTAATGGTAGACTTCTATACTGAACTGAACAAGGAGACAAGCTGTGCTTGCCTACATATGTACTACTACAGATAGTTTAGACCGCACGCTCTCCTAAGACAAACATTTCACTCCCATTCGGCCGACTTATATGCAAGCTTGCTCATGAATTCGGCTACAGACTTGGTTCAAAAAGGCTTGCACCGATCCATTTCATCAGCAACACTACTCTCAACAATACGAATATTGGGCCACGACAACATCAAGCTCAACTTGATGACAGTAAGGATGAGACAGAAAGTGGAGAGGAAGAGAGTGATGAAGAGGAAGACGGAAATGAAATAGAGGAAGAAAGCGAGGAAGAGGAAGACCAGGAAGAGGAAGAAGAGGAGGCCCAAGACACTGATGTGGGCTCTCGTCCTTCCACACATGAGCGCGACAGTGATCGAGCTGCTTTAGAAGCCCGTTTGGCTCAAATCGAGGAGGGCCAGGTTGCCCTGCGGCAGGAAGTCACACAGACCTGGGCCAAGCTTGAAGAAAGCCAGGCCTGCATGAAGCGGTGGTTTAAGAGGGTTTCTCGCACCTTGAAGGCTATCTTGTGCTGTATGCAGGACAAGGATGCCCCTCCTCCATCACCAGATTCAGACGACTAGTCATATGTGTAGTCGTCTTTTAGTCTACTTTGTTGCTTGTTTTCTTGTTTCTATGTCGTAGCCTTGATAGGCTGAGTAGTATGGTAGAGTTGTTGGTGTGTTTGGGTGTTTGAAGCTTTGTTTAAATTAGCTCACATGCATCTTCTGTCATGATCCATGTAAGACTATATCTCATGTATTGTGATGATTTTAGTAAATGAAATGCATGAAGTTTCTTTTGGTTTGGAATGGGAATGATGTGTGGATGATTTTATGTGTTTATGTTAAATCTTACATGGGTTACGCCTTATGTTGTATATAGGGAATGCCACCTAAGGCCACACGGAGTACGGCACGTCTTACACTGGGCGACTCAGTAGATGGGGCACCTCTCCTAAGCGATAGCCATACAGACCCCAGTTTAGGCCAGAATCACGAGATTATGCCAGGTTCTCAGCCGGCCACTGGCCCCACAAATGGGCTGACACCTGTTGCACCACCGGTTCCTGAGCATAACCGTGCGTCTACTTCGATGCCTTGCATGCCTCAGGCGGCTTCTCCCCCTGATAGGCTATAGCAGATGATGCTCCTTATGTAGCAGCAACAGATATGGACCACCATCACGGGGGCCCTCGCCCAAAACATGAACGTGGTTCCACCTGCACCACCTATGCACCCTGCTGGAAACGAGGGTGCTAGTGGCTTATTTGAGTGATTTCAACGCTTTTGACCTCCTACATTTGTGGGTACTCACAGATCCGAGGAGGCCAAGTATTAGCTTGACCGCATCTCTAAGATACTAAAGCTGTTGCACTGCACTGAGGCAGAGCAAGTAGAATTGGTCACCTACATGTTTGAGAAGGAGGCCAGTCTCGGGTGGGATAGCACCCTTAAGACCATTGCTCCTGGTTATGTATGGTCGTTGGAGGCTTTTAAGATGCGCTTCCACGAGAAGTATTTTCCTCTCACCTACCGTAATGAGAAGGAGGGAGAGTTCCTTCACCTCCAACAGGGAGGAATGACTGTGGCAGAATACGAGAACAGGTTCACGGAGTTGGCCAGATATGCTCTCTTAATATTAGCAGACTAGTCGATGCGAATGTGGCGATTTTCTGAGGGTTTGCGACCCGAGATACGCTCGAAGATGTGTTGCGCTAGCATACTCAACTATGCTGAGCTAGTGGACATGTCTCTGCAAGCTGAACAGGACGAGGACAGGCTATCCTGCACATGTGTACCTATGGTTCCTAGGCCTCGACCAGATTTGTCGAGCAGGTCGTTCCTCGCCAAGAGGTCGCGTGCAGATTCTCCTCCTCAGCTTATGACTCCACAGACATAGCCGAGGCAACCTAATATATGATGCACTACTACAAGAGGTTAGGCCATGCTGACACTTATTGCTTCACCAGGATGAGGGACAATGACTTTATGCCCCCTCAGAAGATTAACCGACAGATGCCACCAGCTATCTCAGCTCCACCTCTGCATTCTGTACTACCTGCATAGCTTTCTTACAGGCTGCCTGTAGCTCGATTTAAGTCACCTCAATGACCTATGGAACCACAGCCGAACCGTTCTCAACAAGCTCGTGTGTACTCACTTTCAGCTGAGGCATCCGAGACAGCACTTACAGCGCCGATGGCTTTCGAAGTCACAGCACATATTCAAGGTACACTAGTCTTCTTATTGGTGGACATCGGGTCCACTATTTCGATCATATCATGCGTAGCAGTCAAGCGACTAGTGTTGGAAACAGCTCTTACGAAGGGGGTGAGAATCCTTACCGCCACAGGGACCTTTTCAGACATTACCAAGATTTGTAAGGATTGCTCTATAAACTTAGGAAGTAGGGCAGTACTCGTTAACCTGATCATTGCCCCACTATACCATTATGACGTTATCCTTGGTATAGATTCGCTCATCGAGATGAAGGTGGAGATCGACTGTGATACCAGAGTGGTGACAGCCAGTACACCTAAGGGCACGACCTTTACTTTCCCGGTTTAGGTCAGTTTACCCTGTCGCATGAGTTCTTATGCCACCTTGCTAGAGAATGTTGATGGTCCGACACTTAGGAGCATGCTTCTAGTTCAGGATTTCACGGATGTGTTCAGGACAATACCTGGATTACCCCCTCGACGCGAGATTGACTTTACCATCAACCTAGTGCAAGGTGCGACACCTATATCTCTTCCGATGTATCGCATGCCTTCATGTGAGATGGAGGAACTGAGGAAATAGATCGATGATCTATTGGTTGCAGGTTTTATACGACCGAGTGTATCTCCTTGAGGAGCACCCGTGTTGTTTATGAAGAAGAAAGATGGATCTCTATGATTGTGTATTGATTATTACAGGCTGAACCAAGTGACAGTGAAGAATAAGTATCCTTTGCCCAGGATAGATGACCTGTTCGATCAGTTGAAAGGGGCATAATATTTTTCAAAGATTGACTTACAGTCAGGGTATTACCAGTTGTGCGTCAGGGATGAGGATATGCAGAAGATATCTTTTAGAACCATCTTTGGGTACTACGAATTCCTAGTGATGTCATTTGGACTCACGAATGCATCGGCTGTGTTCATTGACCTGATGAACCGGGTGTTTCAGGTGTATCTGTACCAATTCGTCATCGTATTTATAGATGACATCTTGATATATTCTAAGAGTCGGGCAGATCATGAGGAGCACCTGTGAGTAGTCTTTATTACTCTCAGGAAGAACCAATTGTTTGCCCGGGACATGTGGTGTCCGAGAAAGGAATAGCGGTGGACCTCGCTAAGGTGACCGCAGTTCAGGACTAGGAGCAGCCTTGTTCGGTTACACAAGTGAGGAGTTTTCTTGGCCTGGCAGGCTACTACCGTCGATTCATTAGAGACTTTTCCAAGATAACTAGACTGTTGTCATAGCTAACTCGGAAGGATCTTAAGTTGCCCAGAAAGAGAAGGCAGAAGCAACTTTTCAAGAATTGAAGGACAAGCTGAAGTCTACCCTTATGCTAGTATTGTCAAAGGGGTCAAGTATACGATATACACCGACACGTCTCGTGTTGGTTTAGGTTGTGTCCTTATGCAGAAGGACAAGGTGATCACCTATGCATCGCGACGGTTGAGGAAACACGAGGAAAACTATCCTATGCACGACCTAGAGTTAGCAGCTGTCATCTTTGCATTAAAGCGCTGGAGACATTACCTCTACGGAGAAGAGTTCGAGCTCTTTTGCGACCACAAGAGCCACAGATACATATTCATACAGAGAGACTTGAATATGAGGCAGCGACGGTGGATGGAAACCTTAAAGGACTTCAAGTTCGAGGTCTCCTACCATCCTGTCAAGACTAACCTTATGGTAGACGCATTGATCCGCAAGAAGACTATAGCATTTGCTGCTCCGCTAATGATCAACAAATTGAATATGGTAGAGTTTGTGCAAGACTTTAAGCAGAAACTTACAATGGAGTAACCGTTCGATAGCGTCGCACATATTCGTGTTCAGCCACTTATCGACGACCGGATTATTGCAGCTCAGAAGGACAATGAACTATTGGCAAGGATGAGAGAACAGGTGAGCGACAGTGAAGAGTTGGAATGGAGAGTAGGTACGGATGAGGGTTTATGTTATCGTGGCCGCTTATGCATCCCAAACCTTCATGACTTGAGAAAGGAAGTTCTCGAAGCTGCTCACAATTCGAAGATGGCAATGCATCCTGGTAGTACGAAGATGTTTCGAGACATGAAGAGGTCATACTGGTGGGACAACATGAAGGCCTATATAGAAGATTGTGTCCCATTGTCTCACATGCTAGTAGATTAAGGCAGACCATCGTTGACCTCCTGGACTGCTTCAGCCCATGCCCATAGCAGAATGGAAATGGGATTTCATTTCTATGGATTTCATCTCAGGGTTACCGAAGACGAGGAAGGGACATGATTCCATTTGGGTGATTGTGGAGCGACTAACGAAATCGGCTCACTTTCTCCCTATTAGAGTCTCAAACTCAGCAGACAATTTGGCCAGGCTATACATCAAGGAGATAGTGTGTCTAAATGGAGTTCATATGAAGATCGTGTCGGATCGAGACATGCGATTCACATCTATCTTCTGGACTCATATCCAGGAAGCAATGGGTGTGAAACTGAAGTTCAGTACTGCATTCCACCCACAAACGGATGGGTAGATGGAACGGGTGAATCAGGTGTTGGAAGATATTTTGTGAGCTTGTATGCTTGATTTCAAGGATAGTTGGGATGACTGTCTTCCTTATGTTGAGTTCGCTTATAACAACAGCTTCTAGGCGAGTATTGGCATGGCCCCCTACGAAGCATTCTATGGGCGCCTCTGTAGTGCATCGTATTACTGGGCAAAGGTTGGCAAAAGAGTTTGATTGACCCGGAGTTAGTATAAGTAACCTCAAAGAAGATCGACATTATCAGGCGTCGATTTCTTGTAGCACAGAGCAGACAGAAGAGCTACGCCGATACGAGACGACGACCGCTAGAGTTTGAGGTTGGGGACCATGTATTCTTGAAGGTCTCCCCCATGAAGGGAGTCCTTCGGTTTGGCAAGAAGGGGAAGCTCTCGCCACGATTCATTGGCCCATTCTAGATACTAGACCGAGTGGGTGTGGTTACGTACCACATTGTGTTGCCCACACCACTCGTAGGCGTGCACAACGTATTTCATATATCAATGTTGAAGAAATATGTTCCTGACCCTTCCCACATTATCAGATGGGAGCAGGTACAGTTAAGTAAAGATGTTACTTACGTACTGCAACCGACACAGATTCTAGATAGGAAAGAACAGGTGCTGCGTAACAAGGTTATCCCGCTTATAAAGGTATTGTGGACATACCACACTGAGGAAGAGGCTACTTGGGAAACAGAAGCTGAGGTCCATAAGAACTACCCTCAAGTTCTTGAGGAGTACGAAAATGTACTAATTTCGATGATAAAATTTCTCTTTAAGGAGGGTAGATTATAATGTCTCGAAAAAATCTGTAAAAAGACCCGAGTACCACCTTAGGCAGAAATCACCAAGGATCAAATCATGTAGAAATTAGACGAAAATTAATTAGTTTTAAACTGAATTAATTGGCGAATTAGCTCGAATCGCTTTCTATACGATCTATAAACCCAAACCAATAAAATCACTAACTTTACATCACCAAAAACCTAGGACCAATCTTAAAACTCAGTTGCTCTCGGGAGCATCTTGAAACTCCGTATCGGACCTGGACTGCGCATCGAAAGTTTGATTAACACGAAACTATATGGTTATGACTGCCTTACTGGGCTTGACAACCATCTTAGAAATCAAGTCCCAATAGTATCTAAAAATGCGCAACTTGAGCTCGGAGCAAAGTGTGTGAGAAATGCGAATATCTTTCGAAAATGAACTCAAACTTAAGTGAATTGGGCCGTTCACTTGTAGGCCAAATTTAAGGTTTCAGACCATCAGATTTTGACCTAACTACACCCTTAGATCAGGAAAAATTTTCAACACATGTCGGTGTACCTGTGGCCCTGATTGAGTGGCGATAGCCGTTAAACTGAAACTGGTCCTCCGCGGTTGATCCACTAATTCGATCAGACCGAAATCTTAACCTGACATAGATCCATTGTCAGGAAACTTTCTCTAGACCGTATGCAGAAAATGGGCCTCGAGATAAACTCCGTTAGCCCGAAACAGCCGCCCTTTGGCTATATCCTAAGTATACCATGGCCCTAGGGCCATTGACATCAGTTTTGGGCTTATATAAGGGCCTTAACCTACCCCTCTCATTCCATATGAAATTTCTAACCCTAGGAGAAAGAAGAGAGAAAAGAGAAGGAAAGAGTGAGGAGAAGAAAGAGAGAGTGAGAGATAGTTGTTGGGATTCGTTCCCACCGCTCTACGTGCCAAATCATCCTTCTTGCATCGCTATGCCGGCGATTTCGATTCCATTTTTAGGTAAGAAACCCTAACCCTAATCTGTTTTAGGTATCCAAGTAGAAAAATTGATGAAATAACTAACCTATTTTGTGATTCAGGTAGTCGTTGTGCCGTAGACGAAGGCATAGTGTTCGAACTGAGTTCAATACGAGTTTACCGACGAAAGGTGCAGACTATAAACGTTTAGGTTATGGTTTTCGAGGCTTTCAATGTCAGTTAATGATTTATGACTGACTTGATTGCTATCACATATGCCTAGATGTGATGTTTTCCACATATTACACATATATGAACTACGTTGAAAATAATGCATTCCATGTGTTTGTTTAAATGTTTGTATGAATATGAAATTATGATTTGTGCTTGTCATGATTATTGTTTGGGAATACAGGATTATTATACGTGTGGCAACCCCCTTGTGAAATGATTTACTATAATATACGTTTTAACTAATTTATTACATGTATGTGATATTTGTAGTCTAAGTGTTTGATAAAATGCTTGAATGAAAAAATGTTTATTGAAATGTATTTAATGAGGGTGTTCAGATAGTATTCTCAATTCCCTTATCTATAGTTACAGTTGCCTTTATGTAACCTATCTTACTGCTACGTGATTTATGGATGAAATGCCTATGTATAATAACATGTGCACTATGTGTTTGTTGAAATGCTCAAATGAGATTTATATTTAGATTTGTTGTCACATGTTGTCTTTGACTATCACATGAGAATGCTATTGTTTTGGAGTGTGATTGGGGCTACGTTGTAGTCTAGGCAATCGATAACGATGTCCGATCGAGTGGCTGTATCAGTTTAGTCACCACAGACACGTTCGATGAATCCGAGTCGTATGGTGATTATCGCAGTGGTTAGGCCACAGGGAGTGCGTATGCACTCTATGTCGATTAATTCAACGTGCGCTCATACCAACCGAGCTTGTCCAGTAACCTGAATGGCCTAATGTATATTCACCATATATGGATGCTACTGCTTAAATCTAAGGTACCAACTTACCAGTGAAAAGCCTGTTTAACCTTGGTATCACGATCCGCCAAGACTCATAAGTCGGGTATGGTGGTATGGGACACTGTGGTCGAGCTGTTAGCCTATGTGGGGTAACGAACATCCCCGCAGTGACCAGTGAACAACCCAAACTCGTGAGCCGATTACAGTGATATGGGATGCTGTATTCGAGCTCTCGGCCTACGCTAAGGTGACGAGCCTTTTCGGTAGTGACCTCGAGTATAAAATAGGCCTACGATCAGGTGACGTGCCTCTCGTAGTGGCCTCGAGTATGATTTAAGCCTACGCTAAGGTGACGAGCCTCCTGTAGCGACCTACAGTGTAAACTCATGAATTTGCCTATCTTATATGATTAACTAGGATTGACAACTATAGATGGATCATTGTTTGGGTCAATGATATAAAGGGAGTTACCTTAGCTTCCCAAACCTGCTGTATGAATAAGTCTAATTAAGAACTTGGCTAATCACGCACATGCACCGCATTGCATGTGCCTTTAGCGTTGGAGTTGAGCATAGCAGGAGTGTTACATGCGCGACGGTGAGATAATGTCGCAAAGGGAGTGCAGGCGAGGGCATCCATCATTATCGCATCCCATCCTTGCATTAACAAGAGTACTTAGGGCATGATTGTTATACTGCTTTATCATTACTACTTGATTGAATTGATAACATGCTAACCTTTGCCTTATAGCTCCACTGAGTTGATCACTCACTCCCACTCTAGGACGGTGTTTTATAACACCAACCAGACTCTATTATAGTTTTAGATGATGGCGAGGATTACGAGACGAGCCTGCCTTCTATGACAACGAGGAGGAGTTCTCCTATCTGCTACTCTCTGGTGGGTCTATGTAGATCTAAAGCTGCGTCACCGGGGCTACAGGACATGGATTAGATAACATGACACTTTATCATTTTGTATATTTTAGAACTATACATGTAATTATTTAACCTGGCGACATGTTAATACTCTGGGGACTTACCACTTATATGCTTTATATATCTATCACAGTCTTCTGCTTGCGTAATCTAATTGTCTCTAAAGTATGATATGCTGATTTGGCATAATCCCACTCATGTTTAACGCACTAATACGGACAATATTTAATCATCATTATCTATGTTGCATAGTGATGCGTTGGAACTCGGGATTTGAGCTTCTGCTCGACTCCCAATTTTCAAGGCGTTATATATATATATATATATACACATACTCACGATGTCATGCTTTCTCTTCCCTTTCTTTATTCTGCGTGATAGTAAATTTCAAGGACAAAATTTTTATTAGGAGAGGAGAGCCGTCAAGCCCATGTCCTAGTGTTCGTTCTATTCTGTAGGATCCCGCGTTCCTTTTGGTCGAATTCCGGCGACCCGCAACCTTTTGATTGCATTTACACGTGACCCTAAGTTATATCTTGTAATCTTAAGCCGTCTTGACTCGAGACCTATGCCGTTACGACCGCGTCATCATCGTGGTTCTGACACCGTGTCTCGTGCACCAATCCGATGTCTAGATCATGAGATATAGGCCGCGCATGATCATGGTCGTGGACAGCACGTTGTGAGATCCACCTGTCCAGATTTGCACATTTCCCTAGGTCATCAAGAGTATGACATCACCCCTACCTATCCTAGCTACCTTATCTATCCTAGCCACCTTACCCCCTAGCCCATTATTATTTTTCTTCCCCATGTCTTACACACCATCATTACCTAGTTAAAAGAGCTAGGCAATCATTTCTCTCTCTCTCTTTCTCTCTCTCTCTCTCTCTCTCTCTCTCTCTCTCTCCTTTCCTTCTCATTTCTCCATTAATAGCAACCTCCAACCCTCAATGAGAGCTCCAAAAATCCAGCCACATCCCAAGCTCATTTCCTCCAATCTAACCCTAAAAAATCCCATCTCAACCGTTAATCCTCTTCCCTTGGAGCATTGGAGCCTATCGGTGGAAAAAGAAGGAGAATTTAGGGAGGTGGGTGTTTCTTAATATGGATCTTCTTTTTTTTTGCATAAGGCAAGTGAGACCCACCAATCAATGGTAGAGGTTCCATCTTGGTCCCTAGATGTGGCCAAAGGCCCATCACACCTTGCATGTATGTATCCATGGTGGGACCATTCTCCATGGATCCCACCATGAGGTTTCTATGTTATCCATCTTGTAATGGCCATCTAGGCCTTGATCTTTGTGGTGGAGATATGGTTTTCCACTTGATTTTCTGATTTGAGGCCTACCTATTTTGGGATATCCATATGATGTATGCATGTCCATGGAGGAGCTCATAGTGGCGAAGCTCCTCCCATCTCCACCGAACTCTCCCTCTCCCTCTCTCCCTCTCTCTCCCTTTCTCATTTCTTTTAATGGTGATGATGTGTGCGTGGCCCACTTAGTATGATCAGCAATCTAGACTGTCTAGATTTTTCTGAGCATCCAGTTGGTGGAGCCCACCTTGCTGTCCATTTGCTGGACGGGTCTGGATGAAGGAAACCACAAATATCAGCTTTATTCAAAGCTGTTGGTGGGTCCCACATGTGTGGACCCACCTCGTGCATATGTCACAATCTAGACCGCCCATCAGCTGGATCGCCAATAGCTAGATGCTTCCATTGACGTCAGCAAATTATGTGGGCCACCAAGATGTATGTATTTTGTAGAGCCACTGTGATGTACTTGTAGAGCCACCGTGATGTACTTGCAGAACCACCATGATGTATGTGTCCTCCAGCCGTTCATCTATTTGAAGGTGGGCCCACCCCACACGTGTGGCACATGTGGGGATGGGACTAACTTGGTGTATATATTCTACATCCACACCGTCCATTTGGACAATGTGTCTGAACCAGCATGAGGTGGGGTTATATCCACCGTCCGTCCATCTACATAGGATGGTGGATCCCCTCTTCGATGTATGTGTTTTGTACACTCCATCCATCTATTTGGATGAGTGGCCCACCCCACATGTGTGACACATGTGGGGGTGGGACCCACCTTGATATATTATCTACACCTCCATCTGGACAGTGTATGAGGGGCTTGATCATCAGGCATGGGTAAATCCCAACCGTTCAGCCATTTTGGGATGTGGGCCCACCCCACATGTGTGACACGTGTGGGGGTGGGACCCACCTTGGTGTATTTATTCTATATCCACCTCGTCCATCTGTCAAGGACAGTGGTGTGGACCCCACTGTAATGTATGTGTTTCTCCACACCGTCCATCTAATTTAGCTCGTGTGGGGCCCACCCCACATGTGTTGTACATGCGAGATGGGACCCACCTTGAGTCATGTATTAATACCTACGCTGTCCATTCTTGTGGCCCACCATGATGCATGTATTGTATACCTATGCTGTTCATTTTTGCGGCCCGCCGTGATGCATGTATTGCACACCTATGCCATCCATTTGTGCGGCCCGCCATGATGTATGATTCAGGCTGCCCATCCATTTTTCCTAGATTATGGGCTACCCCATTGGGCCCATTTTGGTGGTACAACAAGCCCACCTTGAGGTATGCATTGTAGGCAATTTGTCCACCTAATTTTTTGGACTATATGGGTTGATCCATTAGGCCCACTATGATGAATGTGATGCACTCACTACCCGTCCCTTGTGCCTAACCCATGGGCCCTTGTGTGTGGCCCAATATGATTTATTCGTGGCCCAATGATGAGGCCCGATGTGATGTATATGTGGCCCATGAGTGAGGCCCAATATGACGTATATGAGGCCCATGAGTGAGGCCCAATGGGATGTGTATGAGGCCCTTGTGGGTGGCCCAATATGATGTATTTATGGCCCATTTGATGAGGCCCAACGTGGTGCATTGATGGCGCATTGATGAGGCCCAATATGATGTATATAAGGCCCATATGGTGAGGCCCGATGTGACGTATATTTGGCCTTTATGTGAGGCCCATTGTGAGGCTCATTATGTTGTGTGTGAGGCCCTTGTATGAGGTCATGGGCCCACTATATGTTGGGCTTTATGTGGGCCACTCCTAGGGAGCAATGTTAGTTAAATGTCCACATTGATGCGCAATAATGGTTAAATGTCCACATTGTGACCTTCCCTCAAGCCTTGTTAGGCCCATTCTCATCATTCTCTTAGTGGGTTAACCTAAATCATTAAGCCCCATCGATGTTGCATAGTCCATCGTCACTGTAGACAAATAGACCCATGCTATCAGAATCGGCATATCCACAGTCGAGGAATGACCCTCCATGCTATGGATCTGTTGTCCATCTATGGACCCCGCCTTGTATGTATAGGTCGATCGTCGATGCCGATTACCATTGCCAATTATGAGTATGTGATAAAATAGCATCATGATACATGCCCATACGCATCATCTACATGCTTGTTATGAGATGTGGTTGACCATTGCATATGACACTGGGCAGGTCGTTCATGGGACTCCCTGACATGCGAAGTTGTCCCAAATAAGCACACGACATGCGAAGGATTGATGCACGACAGGATCGTGTGACTCATGCACCTTACATTGTGTGATTATGATTACTGTACGCCAAACATATCGTGATGGCAGGATACCAGAAATACTATTTAAGCACGGGGGCATGTAGGATGTCCCAAGGTGAAAGTCTCCAAACCCTTATGGTACTATGGAGGATGTTCCAATGCCTAGACCGAGTGGATGTATGAGCTCATGAGGACTGAATACCAGGATACCGCATCTCCCACTTATCATGGTCGGTTGGAAAGGGGTGTGGCCTTACCTGCCCGAGGGTATGGGGCAATGCTAGGCTGATTCTGACCAGCTCGTAAATAGGTCCGCTACCGATGTGCCGGGTAGATATTGGTTGATTGCTAGTCAGGCGGGTAGTGAGGTCTCTTTCGCTTGCATGGTTGCTTGTCCAATGTAGGGCAGCAATGTGGTGTAAGTGTATAAGACCCTAGTGATATCCTAGAGATTAGCTGCATAATTATGTGGATTTCGATGAGGATTAGTATGCTTGAGTTGCATCTCGCATCGCATGGCCTTGGTATGGCCGATAGTATTCATACATTGCATCACATAACCTTGGTACGACTGTTAACATTAATGGATTCACCAGCATATTTCGCATTACTCTGATATTGCATTCTGAGCACGCTTATATTGTGCACACACTTTCACCACCCTCTAAGCTTTTTATAAGCTTATGCACGATAGATGCGTGCAGGTGACGCGAGGACGCAGTCGTAGCTGAGCAGGAGCAAGAGCGTGCTGCAGAGCTTCAGGAGTTTTTTTTTTGTTATTATTGTCATTATATTTCCCTTGTGCACCTTGTATTCAAAAGTTTTTAATATAGTGGATTTTATGATGGTGTTCTTGTGGTTATTATTCATGGGTTATGCTATGGTTATGCTTATTATGAAATGAATTTATGTTTAAAATCCTCCTTGCAGGATCCCAAGATCAGAATCCAGTGTATGGGTGCTGGGAGCCGAGAATGGGGCACTACGGAGGCTGTCGGCGCCGGATTCGGCAATCAAAAATTTTATGAGCCCAGTTTCCGAGCTTGGGGTGTGACATAGGGTCTACATGGGCATATCTCCAAGTATCCTTAGAACTCAAAAGAGAAGAAAATTTGAGTTTTAAATTCTCATTTTCAATTCTGAGTTTTTCTAACTCTTAAGGTTTTGAAATTTAAATTAAGTTTTGTTTTTTCAAAACAATAAAAAAGATGAGATTTTTCGAAAATATTGTTTTCAAGTTCTTCTTTTAGTTTAAGATATTTTTCCCGTTGAATTTTCAGTTTGACAACAATTTTGCAACTTTCCCTATATAAGGCATTGTAGGCGTCATAAAGATCATTTTCATTCTCATTTTCAGGGTCACTCCTAATATTATCATAATCAGATAAGTCACAGCTATCTGAGGAGGTGACTCTAGCTATAGTAATCAGGGCTATTACTTCATTTGAATTTTTTTGATCTAATTCATCTGACTCAGATGAACTTTCAGAGCCGAATGATTCATCCCAAGTAGCTATTATGCCCTTTCTTTTTTATTTATCCCTTTTAGGACATTTATTCATCAAATGCTCGTATTCATGGCAGTTGAAACATTGACTGTCTTTTATAAATTTTCAAGATTTAGATTTTCCTTCTCTTTTGTCAGATGGTTTTTGAAAATCAGATCTTTTCTCGTTTTTGAAAATTCTGTAAAATTTCTTAGCAAGTAAAGCCATATCATCTTCTATATCTTCAACATCAAAATTAACACAATTATCTTTTGAAACAGATTTAGATGATTTAAGAGCAATGGACTTACCTTTAAGAGCTTTAAAATTTAACTTATACGTTTGGAGAGAACCAACTAACTCTTCAACCTTCATTTGATCAATATCTCTTAATTCCTGAATGGCAGTTACTTTAGAATTAAATATCTCAGGAAGATATCGCAGTATTTTAGCATAAACCTTGCTTTTTGGGATTCCATCTCCTAGACCCCACATAGAATTTACTATATCATTTAATTTCATATACAAGTCCATGAAAGTTTCGTTACTTCCATATGAATTTCCTCAAATTTTGTAGTGAGGATTTAAACTTTAGATTTCTTGACTATAGTAGTTCCTTCATGTGTCATTTCAAGAATATCCCAGGCTTGTTTAGCTGTGTCACATGAAATGATTCTTTTGAATTCATCAGGTGATAGGGCATAAGTTATGGCATTTAAGGCCTAAGCATTTACACTGCTTTCACTTTTTTAAGGTTTAGTTCATAAATAGAACACAGTTTCTTTCATAGATTTAGTTCCATCACAGCCTAGAACTTTAGACATTGGAAGTTTCGATTTGGTTATAGTGGCTTGCCACACGCTTTCATCTAAGGATTTCAGAAAAATCCTCATTCTGGCTGGTCAATGGCCCTGCTCGACTGGTCGAGGGAGCCAAAATATGGTTACTGGACTTCGAGTCAAGCAAACCTCGAGTAGTCGAGAAAGCACCAGAAATATCCATTTTTTGGATTTCAAACTTGGATTAGTCAAAGATTATCTTAGACTGGTCAAGCCACAACTTAAACTAGTTGAACCAAAGCCTAGACTAGTAGAACTTAAGCCTAACCACAGTATAAAAACCCATATTAGTTTGTATTTTAAAAGCACCTAAGTCTAATGTCTTTCTAGGGTCTATTATACGTAAAAAGATTGGAAATTAAAGTATAAATGTCATGCCCCAAACTCGAAAAACGGGCTCACAAAATTCTCGATCGCCGAATTTGGCACCGACAGCCTCCGTAGTGCCCCATTCTTAGCTCTCGGCACTCATATGCCAGATTCCGATTCTGGGATCCTACAAGGAGGATTTTCAGTATGAATTTTTTTGTAATGGAGCATAACCACAAGCATAACCAAGTCACAAAACAATATCACCACATATCCACTATATCAAAAACTTTAAGTACAATGCGGAAAGAGAAATACAAGGTGATCAAAAGGCTCCAAAATAATATGATGCGCGCTCCTGCCTCATCACTGCTGTGATCCAACGTCACCTACACACAATGGTCGTGCATAAGCTTACAAAATCTTAGAGGGTGGTGTAAGTGTGTGCGCAAGGTGAGTGCCAAGCATGCAGTATCAGAGAAATGCAGAAATATGCTGGTAAGTCCATGAATACTATTAGTCGTACCAAGGTTATGCGATGCAAGGCATGAATCTTATCGGTCATACCAAGGCCATGCGATGCAAGGCCTATGTAGCCGAATGTCATATGCGAGATGTAATACAAGCATGTCAGTCCTCATCAAGTACATATATTAGTACAGTTCCCCTCTAGGATATCACCGGGGTCTAATACACTTCACACTGACTGCCGCCTCCCTAGCCTCACAGCCCAGTGAGTGGAAGAGACTACACTATCTGCCTATACAGTAGTCTGCCAATACCTACCCAGCTCGTCGATAGCGAAACCATTTGTGAGCTGGTTAAACTCAACCTAGCTTACAACCCCTTTACTCGGGCGGATAAGGCTACACCACCTTCCAACCGACCTCGACACAGTGGGAGACGCGGCCTACTGGTATTCGGCACTCGTGTACCCACTCGGTCTAGACGTTGGAGCATCTCCTAATACCAAAAAAGTTATGGAATTTTCACTCAAAGACATCCTATGTACCCACAGTGCTAGAGCCAATATTTTCGGTATTCAATCCGGTCATCCACGATGTGCCTATGGAGGCCACAGCCCTGATGTCGTTAGGGTGTACAATGATCATGTCACACATATACAAAATGCATGAGTCACACCGTCCACTCATGAAGTAATTTTGCGCATACCATGCGCTCATGTGGGTAACTCCTATCAGTGAGTCCCATAAATAATATGCTCAATGGCATATGCTATGATCAGTCACTCCTCATATCAAGCATACATATGATGCGTATGGGCATGAATCATGGAGTTATACTAAGCATGTTATATGGTGATGAACTATCCTCATAACGAAGATGGGCCTAGACAGCCTACACAACAAGTATGGGCCTAACAATGGGCCCTAGGGAGAGTTACAATGCGGACATTTAACCAACATTGTTCTTACAATGTGGACGTCAAAGCATCATTGCTCCCAAGGCATGGGCCCCCATAAACATCATTACATAAACCATGGTGGAATCACACATTGCAATGGACCTTATATACATCCCATTGGGCCTCAACTCATGGGCCTCAAATACATCAAATGGGCCACATCACATGAGCCTCATATATATCAAGGTGGGCCTCAACAACGGGCCTCATACACATCAAGGTGAGCCTCAACAATGGGCCGCACCAATTACACCATTCATCTATTATTACAAATCCTTTTAGAGTATTATGCAAAAATATGAATCATATCAAGAGATCATCTGGACCATACCACACATAACAGTGTAGGTAATGATTTTCCACTGTTAAAACCTCAATGGGCCCATCATAGCATTTATTTTCCATCCTGCCAGTTCGTAAGGTCACAAGGACCTGAACTGAGAGGAGAAGTAATATCATATTGGTCCAAAACTTTCGGAATCCAAAGGGTTTCAATGGTAAACGTTCAATCCCATTGTTTCTGTAGTGTGGTCCACGTGATACTAGATCTGTCTTATTTTTTATCTCAAGCCTTAAAATTATCTTTCAAAGTGGTTGGACGTTGTAGATACAGAAAATGAGTCATGGTGGGTCCCACCATCTAAGGTCTAGACGATGTGGATTAGACCCCACACATGCATCACGTAAAGGGGGGGGCAAACGGATGGACGGATTGCACACACATCACAGTGGGGCCTGCGGCTGGGACCCATGGTCGCTACCCTTTTCCACTAGCAGCGCAGGACACTGCTGCATCTCCTCTAGACGGCAGCAGTAGTAGCACTTGTTGCATGCTTCTTTTTTTTATTTTCTTGAGGTTTTTCCTAGGTGGGGCCCACATCAGGAAGATCCAACCCATCTGTTGGATTCTATGGCTCATGACAGACCAAACGAGCCCAATATTCAGCATGTTTTGGTGTGTGGAAACATTAAAGTGGGTCCTAACAGCTTTTAACAGTCAATATCACTGTTTTCTATGATGAGGCCCACTAGATATTCAGATTGGCCTCATTTTTTGGCTCAACATCTAAAATGAGCTCGGAAATAGGGTGGACGGCGTGAATTAGATCCATACATCAAGGCGGGGCTTGCATGAGCGACCCACCAAAAATTTTGAATCAAGCTAATATTTTTATTTTTACACAGCAACGTCCAGACCCTGCTGGACGGTTTGGACAGTAGACGTCCAGCAGGTTCTGGGCTAGCCCATTTGGCCATGTTAGGGTCCACCAAATATTTGTATTTCCCCATCATCTAGACCCTCTAAACAAAAGGGTAGCAAGGTGGGTTGGTCCCCATGTTTGGACAGCCATGGGGTCCATTGGATGGACAGTCTGGACATCACATACACTCATCAAGTGGGCCACAAAATATGGGAAGGAGAGAGAGAGAGAGAGAGAGAGAGAGAGAGAGAGAGAGAGATGTGTAATGGAGGGCTCAGCCACTATGAGCCCTCCCTTTCCATGCATTTCAATCATATATCAAGTGAGTCCCAACACATGTGGGCCCACCAAATCAAAATCAATGGTGGAGATTCCTTTTCCACCAAAATGGAAGGTCTAGATGACCCCTTTCAAACTAGAAAAGTAAATATCATGATAGGGTCCATGGAGAATGGCCCCATCATGGAATGATCATGTGAATCATGGTAGGCCATCGGCCATATCTAGGGTCCAAAGTGAGATCCATCTAATCAATCGGTAGGCCTCACTTGGCCTATCATCAAAACATGAAATCCAGGCCTATAAAACACCCTCCGTTCGATCTTCTTGGTCTAATGGAACGCCAAACTCCTTGTGTCTCACTTTGATGAAAGATGATGAGAATTGGAGGGCTAAGATGATGGATCTTAGGATAGGAAGTGGGCCACACACAACACACTTTTCTCTCCTTGGAAGTGCTTGGACGTGCACCTCTTTGGTTGCTTGGAGAATGTGAAGAGAAAGAGAGAGAGAAAGGGTGGTTATAAGAGAGAGAGGTTATGGGTGTGAGTGATGGATATGAGTGATAGATGTACTTGACTTGAGAGTTGACTTAAGATATGTTGCTTTTTTGGGGAGAAAGAAAGCATGGGTTGTATACTTTGATTGATTGATTGATTGATTGATCGATTGATTGTTGTAAAGATTCTCTTGGGTTCGTAAATATGTGGCGTTTCTTCGAGATAAACGCGGGCCCACATCTCCTAGCCAGGGTATCGAATCAGTGTGCAAGACACAGCATTGGAACTGCGACAATGGCGTGGTCGCAATAGTATAAGTCTCGGATTAAGCCGACTCAAATCTACGGGATACGACTTAGGGTCATGCACGAACGTCAATTATAGGTCGCGGGTTGCCGGAATTCAACGGGAATGATCGCGGGAGTGTACGGAATGGTATGGACTAGGATACGGGCCTTATAGTAAAGCTTGTTCTTCTTCTTGAATCTTCAATAATGCATAGTTGATCTTCTACTTGAAGTGTAGTAAAAGGTGGAGCTTGATCTTCTACTAGAAGTTTAGTAGAACTTGAACTCATTTTAGCTTGAACTTTCCAACTTCATGACTTGTACTTTAAGCTTGCACTTTCCAACTTCATGACTCTCTTGAAGGTGAACTTTCCAACTTCATGACTTGTACTTTAAGCTTGCACTTTCCAACTTCATGACTCTCTTGAAGGTGAACTTTCCAACTTCATGACTTGTACTTTAAGCTTGCACTTTCCAACTTCATAACTCTCTTGAAGGTGAACTTTCCATCTTGAATCTCTTGAAGGTGAACTTTCCATCTTGATTCACATTGTGTAAACCATATCATAAGTTGTTTTATCTCATCAAAATTTGACAAACAAGAGTGTGCTTTATACATTATAGCACTAACACGGTGGATCATGACCTAATCGGTTTGGTCCCTTTTGAATAATGGGTTCTTAGGGAATTGTTGGAGATTATGCCCTCCCGATAAAATTTGATTCTAAATTTCAAGAATGAAATTCCTATCCTCACACTCTAGTTGCCTGAGTTCAGTGGGTAATGGAGCATTCCGTACCTCCTAAACTGGAATTGGTTGTGGGTTTCGTTGTGAGGGAGGCATTGGTGGTGGTTGTACCATATTACTAATGGAGATTCCTTCAGCATTATACTGCGTTGCCGCAAGCGTTCTCTCAGCCATCATAGCCATTAATCGATTCATGGCTTCAGTCTGGCTGGCAATTTATCTGTTAGTGTTCTCAGTTTGAATACGAAATTGCTCAACCTGAGTTTTTCCATATTTCTAAACATGTTAGATACTAAGTTGCACATCTCGGAGTGCGGCCATTATCTCTTTAGGAGAAACAGTCTGAGAGGTCAACACCCCTTCTTAATTTCCAGTATTGAGCATCGGGCTACTATTCAAATTTAACACTTAAGGGGCCGCTTGAATCAGCACATCCTCAATCGGATATGGTGCAGCAGGTGTGCAAGGTTTGACCCCATCGATTCAATTACTCCTATTCATAATTCTAATTGGCAATGTTACCCTGGTAAATTAGAGACAGGGTCCCACTAGGCGTGTTAAACTATTGTTGTGGTGTTGTTTTCTAATTTGGTCATGCGAATAGTGCGGGCATGGTAGAATTGAATTTGCGGCTCAATTCAAACTAAACAACTATGACCCCAAGCACGATAGGTAGATACGCAGTATATGACCGAGATCGAATGAGATCGGTCTCCTATTCAGCCAATCGCTTAGTATGTAAATAGGATTAGGCGATATTCAAAGAGTAAAGTTTGTCCTCTGATGAGGGGTTACACATTTGCCTTCCATACGAAAGTACTTTTCAATACAGATAAAAGGAGAAAATAGGAAAGGAAACCTTACATCAATCGCAGTGAGCAGCTGCAAAGCACCTTCTGGGATGGAGAATTGAATCCAGCGTATGAACAGTGACCCAAATTACAACTAAGATTACCAACTACTTGATTAACGCTACAAATTACACTTTGAAATGTAAACATGATCTGAAAAAGTAAAGGATTACACTAGAAAATGTAATTGACTTGCAGAAGAGGTGGAGTGATTACACTAAGGAGTGCAAATGATGAATAATTGGGAGATATGTTTGGATTTGATTTGGTTGGTATGAGACAATCTTTCTGCTAAATTCATCTGTTATTTATAGCCTTAATTTGGCCATCTAGATGCTTCACACATTCTGATAGCTGATACAACTGTTTAACATTACATGACCTTCTTTGCTTCTACTCCTGCCATATGTTTTGAAACTATTTTTACACTATTAGTCCTCAATCGCCCACTTAATCAATGATGTGTCGTTGATCTAGTTGTACTATGGTAGAATCCAATTCATATATCTCCACGTATCTTCAAATACACCAAGCAAATCCGTCAAAATTACACGTAACTCACTTTAATTGACCTAGCAAGAATTGATGACAATTAAAGTGGCATGTCCAAGTCAAAGGAGTAAATTTTTGCCATATTTGAAAACAATAGGCGGGTTACTTTAAATACTTTAACAAGCGGGAAGTTATATGAAAATAAAATTTTTAAAAAAAAACTTTAATTTATAAAAGTAATCAATTGGGTACGAGTAGGGGTGTGCATTGAGTCGAACCGACTCAGCTCGGCCACTAGCTGACCTTAGTTCGAACTCAACTCAACTCGGTCCTCTAGATTTCACTGCTCCAATCAGTTTTTTATTCATAGTTGTAAGTTCCCACGACATAATAGATCGGTGACCCAGCTCAGCTCGGTTCAGTCAGCAGCTCGGACCAATTCGAGCTGAGTTTACCTGTGCAGCATTTCCACAAACACCTGGACTAGCACCTTCAAAATCCTACTGTATGGGAAATAGCAGTAATGGTTTTTAAGGTATTTTATCAAACATCTTCTAAGCAACGTAAAAACCAAGAAAAAAAATGTATTTATTTTATGTACATACCTTCCTTGCCACTAGCCACGCCATCGGCCACACTTCGTTGAATCATTTCAGCAAACACTTGGTGAGCAACATCGATATCAAAGTAACCGAGTCACCGAACTGGTTTAATCCGAGTTCGATTCGAGCTAGATTTGATTTGAGTTGAGTCGAGTTAGGCCCGCTCGAACTCATTCCTGAGCTCAAAGAATTAGCTAGAATTGGCTCAATCTCAACTTAGAACCGAGTCAAATAAAACTTTTTGGAGTCGAGCAAGCTAACCGAGCTGGCTCGGATCGTGTACACCCCCAGGTATGAGCAAGGCCCTTGAGATAACGAACTATGCGTGGGAACCGTTGCCTTACAACACGCGTCATCTCCACATCATGCAAATCGATTGCATGAGTCTCACCTTGTGTGGTCTAAAGAATATCTCAACTTAATTTGTGTTGGAATATTTAGTTGAATTAAATAGACTATTAAAAATTGAGAACCAAAAAAAAAGGAAAATAAATTTTGAGAAAGAAGAACTTATTGAATTGAGTCGAGGCGTGACTGAGTCACTCGGCTTGAAATCGAATTTGCTCCCCTTGGACAGCTTCCCAAGTGCAATAGGTTTCCAGAGCAATCGACCTCCAGGATACAACGACTATAACCCAGTCCCAGCGGTGCACTCACTGTACACGGGCTCAAACTACTTGTAGTTTAATCCGAAAGTGCTGAGTTGACTCAGCGATGAACTCAGTAAAATTCTTAAAATTGTATCAGAGAGAGTTTTTTAAGAGAGATAATAATTTCGTATATTTCAAACTGGAATCGGTAATCTTTATATAAACTCCGAAGTGGTGCATAAGCACCCTTTACAAAAGGTTAGGTCCGTTGGGTTTAAACCCAACAGGGGCGACCAACCGGAAGGGATGTATCTCTCTAGTCTAAAACGAAAAGCGCAAGTGCGAGTACACTCTCGCACATACAGTCCTGCGAGTACCCATACACACACCCACGCGAGTACACTCACACCGCACCCGCACCCGCGCCCACGCCTAGCCTGTCCCGTCCCGTCGCGTCGCGCATGCGCACGCGCACACGGACACGGACTCGGACTCGGCTCGGCTCGACGTGCGTGCGCGCGTGTGTGGTCAATGCCATAGATTAGAGCTATTGGCATAGCCCCTCCCCACAGGACCAAATTCACATGCCCCCTGAAAGGGGCTCAAGCCCTAGGCAAAAAGACTATCTTATATACAAGATAGTTTACCTTTTCAAATCCGATGTGTGACAAAACCCACAACACAAAAGTACCAAAGCTTTTCAAATGTAGAGGGAAATCACCAAAAATTTAAAAATTCAAATTTTAATATTATTTTTAAAACAAAATATAACAATCCCCCACATGTTTTAAAATAAAACTCTTTCGGATTAAAGCGTAATAGTTGTGCAATGGTGCCGGTGTCACCATAGACTTGAATCGACATTAGAGTAAGCAAGACAGGTCTACAGGAATCAGGTGACACCATAGTCTTGAACCTGAATCTTTTTAATGTAGATTCTGCGGTTTGGTGCGTTTCGGCCATACACCATTACCTGAATTTCATGAGTGCTCTAGAGAATTTGCCTAGATTCTCTTAGGAAGCGGCCTCCACCTCCACACCTATATAGGTGAATTCCATCAAGTATATGCAACAACTATATACACTACCAAATATATGGATATGGATCCATTAAGAGTTCTAAAAACTCATCCTTCTGCGTTACTGCTCGCACTGTACACTATAGAAGGGGCTCATACAACTCTATACAATCGTCTACCTCGTGTCTTGTTGTTTACCTATTGAACCTATCTCATGGGATCTCCTCTTGTATAGGTTGGGTTGCCAACACTTGCAGCTCATATATTAGGCTCAGCCCCATTCCCTTCGATGTATCATTGACTAACCTTTTAAATAATCCTTTGGTCAAAGGATCTGCTAGATTCTTTTCTGACCTCACAAAGTCAATGGATATGACTCCATCACGCAATATGTGTTTCACTATGTTGTGTCTGAGTCTAATATACTTACTTTTTCCATTATATATTTTACTTTTTTGCTTTTACTATAACTGCTTGACAGTCATAATAAATAGACACGGCCAATACAGGCTTTAGCCACAATGGTATATCAGCTAAGAGATTTCTAAGCCACTCGGCTTCTGTTCCAGCCTTTTCTAAGGCAATAAACTCGGATTCCATAGTAGACCGAGCGATAATGTCTGCTTGGTAGACTTCCAAGAGACTGCTCCTCCACCCAAAGTGAAGGCATATCCACTCGTGGATTTTGTCTCATCTGAATCACTAATACAGTTAGCATCACTATATCCTTCTAATACAGCAGAAAAATCATTATAATGTAAACCATATGCCATACTGCCTTTTAAGTATCTCAAAATCCTAAACAAAGCATTCCAATGTTCTTTTCCAGGGTTATGTGTATATCTACTTAACCTTCCTACTGCAAAAGTTATGTCTGGTCTAGTGCAGTTTGTTAGATACATAAGGCTACCAATTATTCTGGAATACTCCAATTGAGATACACTATTTTCTGTATTCTTCATAAGAATCACACTATAATCATAAGGAGTATTGACAGGTAAACAGTCAAAACGGTTAAACTTTCTCAATATCTTCTCAATGTAATGAGATTAAGATAATATAATAACATCATTTTTCCTGGTTACTTCAATACCAAATATTACACTAGCCTCTCCTAAGTCTTTCATGTCAAACTTAAATGACAAGAATTTCTTAGTTGTATTAACTAATTTAATATTAGTTCCAAAAATAAGCATGTCATCAACATAAAGGCATATAATAACATAATCATTTTCAGAAATTTTACTATATACACATCTATCTACATCATTTATATGACAACCATTTGATTTTAAAACACCATCAAATTTTTCATGCCATTGTTTAGGAGCCTGTTTTAAACCATATAAAGATTTAATTAGTCTGCATACTTTATTTTCTTTACCTAATATCTTATAACCCTCAGGTTGTTCCATATATATTTCTTCTTCTAAGTCTCCATTTAGGAAAGCTGTCTTAACATTCATCTGGTGTACCACTAGTTTATATATGGAGGCTATCGCTATTAAGACTCTAATAGTTGTAATTCTAGTTACAGGAGAGTATGTATCAAAGTAATCTATTCCTTCTTTTTGTTTAAAGCCTTTTGCTACCAACCTAACCTTAAACTTCTCAGTAGTCCCATCTGGTTTTAATTTCTTTCTAAACACCCATTTACAACCTATTGATTTGTTTTCAAGTGGTAGGTCTACAATTTTCTAAATGTTATTAGATATAATAAATTCTAACTCATCATTTATTGCTTCTTTCCAAAAAGTTGTATCTGGAGAGTTAATTGCTTTTATATAGGATGTAGGATTATCTTTTACTAAGAAAGTGAAAAAACCATCTCCTAGGTTAGTTTCTCTTCTAACCCTAGTACTTTTTCTTGGTTGTATCTCTTCTACTACTTTCTCGTATGCATTTTTACTAGTAGACGCAATATCTGATTCATTGACTTCCTCTATTCCTATAGATTTAGATTTCATAGGGAATATGTTCTCAAAGAACTCTGCATCCCTAGCTTTTATAATTGTATTAGGATCTAGAATATTATCCTTAGTTTTTAAAACTAGAAACCTGTAGGCCGCACTGTTTTGTGCGTAACCTATAAATACACAGTCGGTCGTTTTAGGACCTAACTTTATTTTCTTAGTTTCAGGTAATCCTACTTTAGCAAGACACCCCCATATTTTAATATATTTGTAACTAAGAACATGATTCTTCTAAAGTTCATGTGGTGTTTGTTCAAAAGATTTAGAAGGAATCCTATTTAGAATATGACAAGCAGATAGAATTGCTTCTCCCCACATATTTGAGGGTAAGTCTGAACTATTTAACATAGCATTCATCATCTCTTTTAGAGTTTTATTCTTACGTTCTGCTATTCTATTTTGTTCTGGTGTATAAGGAGCTGTAGTTTCGTGATTATTTCATTCTTTTCACATAATTCTCTAAATTGAGAATATTCATATTCACCTCCTCTATCTATTCTAAGTCTTTTAATTTTTATATTTAACTGATTTTCAACTTCAATTTTGTATTTAAAAAAAATATCTAAAGCTTCATCTTTGTTCCTTAACAGATAGACTCTAGTGAACCTAGAGTAATCATCTACAAAAGTTATGTAATATCTTTTTCCACCTCTAGACATGTGATTTTTAAAATCACCTAAGTCACTGTGTATTAACTCTAATAGAACAGATGATCTTTCTATTTATTTAAAGGGTTTTCTAATAAATTTTGATTCGACACATGTTTTACATTTGTCAAATTCTTCATTAGATATATTAGGTAATAAACCTAATCTTTTCATTTGCTTCAAAGATGTTATATTCACATGACCTAATCTACTATGCCATAGATAAAAAGGTTTAACGATATAAACAGAACTGAATGTCTTCTTATTATTATCATTGGATACATTTATAATAAATAAACCGTCGCTACAGTACCCCTTACCAACAAAGATTCCATTCTTAGTCATTACAAGCTTATCTGAATCAAATACTAACTTAACACCAGCCTTATTGAGGAGTGAACCAGAGACCAAGTTTCTTCTAATGTTGGGCATATGTAGGACATCATTCAACATCAGATTCTTTCCAGAAGTGAGTTTCAGAAGTACTTTCCATTTCCCTACAACTGGAGACGTTCTAGCATTACCCATGAACACCTGTTCATCATCTCTTGATACTTGGTAGGAGGTAAACATGATACAATCCTTGCACATGTGCCTAGTTGCACCAGTGTCTAGTACCCACTCTAAGTTGTTTACAAGAAAGACTTCTGACACCACAGCTACTACCATGTCAGACTCATTACCTGTTTCTGTAAGATTAGCCTACGGCTTATCTTTATTTTTCTTAAGCCGACAAGTTTTAACGTGATGCCTAGACTTTGCACAGTTGTAGTAATTTTCCTTTTTCTTGAATTGATAGTTTGTATTTTTCTTTTTGAGCTTACATTCATTTGCGTAATGTCCAGGTTTGCCACAGTTATAACAGTTGCCCTTTTTCTTATTAGTTAGCTGACTTGATTCCATAAGATTCACCTTTGAATCTATCTCATTTTTATTTTCTTTTTGGTCCCTAATTCTATTGGCCTTCTCTATTCGTATGTGTACGATAGTAGTTTCTAAAGAAACACCGTTCTTTTTATGTTTCATTCTATTCTTATATTCTTTCCAGGAGGGCGGTAACTTTTCTATTAGTACTCCTGACAGAAACACTTCATCCAACTTAATTCCTTCTGTCGATAGTTCATGAACTAGACTTTGAAAATCGTGAATTTGATTTGTGACAAGTTTATCATCTGTCATTTCATAATGAAGGAAATTAGCAATTGCATGTTTCTTAGCGCCTGCATCTTCTAATATGTATTTCTTTTCCAAAGCAGTCCATATGTCTTTAGCAGACACGTAAAAAGCATACACGTCATATAGTTCGTTGGATAAAGAATTTAGAATATAATTTTTACAATTATTTTCATCTGTTACTTCAGTTTGATTTGCTGGATTTATAGTAAATGATTCAGATAATATGTATGAAACTTTCAGGATGGTCAGAGCGAACATCAGTTTCTGTTTCCACCGTTTAAAGTATTGTGCAGCGAACAGTTCGATTTTGGCTAACTCAGTAGAAGCATTTACTGTTACTGTAGCCATAGTCTATGTAATTCAACATTTCGATTTCAAGATTGTTGGAATATTTAGTTGAATTAAATAGACTATTAAAAATCGAGAACCATAAAAAGGAAAATAAATTTTGAGAAAGAAGAACTTATTGAATTGAGTCGAGGCGTGACTGAGTCACTCGGCTTGAAATCGAATTTGCTCCCCTTAGACAGCGTCCCAAGTTCAACAGGTTTCTAAAGCAATCAACCTCCAAGATACAACGACTATGACCCGGTCCCAACGGTGCACTCACTGTACACGGGCTCGAACCACTTGCAGTTTAATCCGAAAGTGCTGAGTTGACTCAGCGATGAACTCAGTAAAATTCTTAAAATTGTATCAGAGAGAGTTTTTTAAGAGAGATAATAATTTCGTATATTTAAAATTGGAATCGATAATCTTTATATAGACTCCGAAGTGGTGCATAAGCACCCTTTACAAAAGGTTAGGTCCGTTGGGTTTAAACCCAACAGGGGCGACCAACCGGAAGGGATGCATCTCTCTAGTTTTAAACGAAAAGCGCAAGTGCGAGTACACTCTTGCACATACAGTCCTGCGAGTACCCATACACATACACACGCGAATACATTCACATCGCACCCGCACCCGCACCCGTGCCCACGCCAGCCCGTCCCGTCGCGCACACGGACACGGACTCGGCACGGCTCGGCGCGCGTGCGCACGTGTGGTAAATGGTATAGATTAGAGCTATTGGCATAGCCCCCCTACAGGACCAAATTCACATGCCCCCTGAAAGGGGCTCAAGCCCTATGCAAAAAGACTATCTTATATACAAGATAGTTTACCTTTTCAAATTCGATGTGGGACAAAATTCACAACACAAAAGTACTAAAACTTTTCAAATGTGAAGAGAAATCACTAAAAATTTGAAAATTCAAATTTTAATATTATTTTTAAAATAAAATATAATAATTTGGCTCTTTCACTTCCATCACGGCCGATCATATTAAGTATAATCAAAAGGTTGAAATATTCAATCTTAAAAGTCATATTGGAATCTCCCTTCCAGGAGGTGCCCTGTCAAATAAACGGTCTGAATCTTTGAAAGGCTCAAATCCTGATTTTCCATGTACGTATTCGCCACGAGGAACGCCCAGAGCCTCACAAAAATCATCACACCTTGCGAAGAGGGATGTAATTATAGCGTGTGCTCACGACATGGCATTTCAGTGGGAGTCATCATCTCGGATTCGGATAAGCTACTACACCCGACGGTAGCGAATCTCGCTGCTGAAGTGACGTCACAACGTTATGTGAGCCCAACCATGATGTATGTGTTGTATCCGCACGTTCCATACATTTGGAGAGATCGTTTTAGAGAATGATCGAAAGAAGGAGGCAGATTTAAAGCTCTAGTGGATCCCACCATAGAAAACTGTGGGGACAGTGACGTCCACCGTTGAAACCTTCCTAGGGTCCACCATCATGTTTATTTGAGATCTAAACTATTTATCAGTTAACACTGACATGGAACAAGGGAGAACACAAAGATCAGATTGATCAAAAACTTCCGTAACACCGAGATTGTTTTAATGGTAGGCATTCAAACCCCACTGTTTTCGGTCGTGGGGTCCAATTGAGATTTGGATCTACCTAATTCTTTGTCTCATACTCTAAAATTAAGTCTCCAAATGATTGGACCGTGTGGATACAACGCATAAATTATGGTGGGCCCACGGAACGTGGCTACGTAGTAGCTAGTCTCGCTGCTATCGGGTTCAGTAGCGAATCCGCGTCCCATCATCTCCTCTTTTCTCCCAGCTTTTATCAATTATCCCTTTGAAAATTAATTGCACTTATTAGTAAGAAACAAATGAAAAGAATATATAACCTTTCCCGTCTCAACTCTTACGGATAAAACCACGGGCGTGGAATGGGTACATCCCACACTAGGACATAGGTACATACGGACGGACCTTCGGTGGCTATGTGGGGCCATCCTGATGTATATAATTTATCCATGCCGTCCATTTATTTTGATGGATCATTTCATGGGATGATGCACATAAGGAGGGAGATGGAAGGTTTATGTGGACCACACCACAGGAAGCAGTGGGGATTGAACTTTTACCGTTGAAAACTTCCTAGGGCCCACTGTGATGTTTATTTTCCATCCAACCTGTTATTGATGTCACCTATACCTAGATGAAGGGAAAACATAAATATCAAGTTAGTTTAAAACTTCATCAGGCCTCAGGAAGTTTTCAACCATAGGCTTTCAATCCCCGCTGCTTCTTCTGGTGTGGTCCATGGAGCCTACGATCTGTCTCTATATTTTTCTTATGCTCTACAATTATCTTTCAAAATGGATGAACGGCGTGGATAAAACATATACGTCACAGTGGGCCCACAAAGTCAATAACAGGACTGTCCGACGTCTCTAGGACTTGGGGTAGTACCCAAACCACGCCCCAAAACCATGGTATTGTTTATCACCGGGAGCTATGGAAACGGATTGGCTACTCCCCTGCCACTAGCCCGGTGGCTGATGGTCAGTGGTCTGTGGGCGCACCGTGATGTATGTGTTTCATCCCTGTGTTTTTATTGGGGGATGTTCATTCAACACTGTTTCCCGTAATGTCGTGCACTTGAGATTCCGACGTAACTCTTTTTTTTTTTGTCTCATACCCTAAAATGATCTAGAGAAATATATGGACGGCATGGATGAAACACATGCATCATGGGAGGTCCCACAGTGCACCGACCATCAGCCGTTAGCCGGTGGCGGGGGGAGTAGCCAATCCTTTTCCGGAGATATGTCTATCACGCACGTGGCGTGCATACATGTCAATCTAGATCGTCCAAGCCATAAGGCCCATTGTGGCATGCATACATGTCAATCTAGACCGTCCAAGCCCTAAGGCCCATTGTGGATGGCACATAGACCAGAATCCAACTCTAACCAAAAACCAAATTCAATAAAAGATTGTTGCGTAACGGTGAGAATGTGGATAATCTCAACTTATAATGGGGCCCACAATTTGGACCACCGGAATCCACTGCATGAAGAAGCTTTCACTGCTTCTATTGTTATCGTTCCGTCTATCACTATGCCACAGTAAATAGGTTAGGATTTGCTTATGCATTTGGTACTACCAGAACAGTAGAGCTGGGGAGAATCCGGCCCGATCCAACAGATCTAACCTAATCAGTCAGATCCGACCCGATCTGATCCAAACTGAAGGCCAGGATCGAGTCGGTTCGAGTAGGCCCACTCAGATTCGAATGTACATCGAGTCAAGTTCAGATCAGTGGCTAATCCAGACCAATCCGATCTGATTCGATCTGGTACTATATAATTAATATTTACTTTTTTATTTTCATTTTTTTACTACCTGCCTCACCCGAATGAAACTCTATTCTCTCCATTCTCTTTCTCTACTCGAACGAGTGGCGCCGCACCTATCTTTCTCTCCTCCTTTCTCTCACTCTCTCTCCCGATCTTGATTTAGCCCAGTCTGAATCGACTGGACATACTCAACTTAATTCAGTTTCCCAGACTGAGTCGGACTCGGTTCGGGTCAGGCCAGCAAGGATTCGGATCGGAATGAGTCAGCTCCGCTGGACTCGGTCCCAGATCAAATCAAGTTCGGGTTAGGTTCTTGAAAAATTGGATCGAGTCGAGTTGGACCCAATCCGGTCTGACTCAACTCGATGCACTCCTCTACCGAACAATACTCCAGCTTTGGGAGGAAGCGGATTGGCGGGTGTACCATACACTAGTCATATAGTTGGTGTACTGGGACGCGGATTGTGCACTGAGTAACTCAACACGCTAAGCGTACTGAGTAAACTCTGTGGGATCCATCATGATTTACATATTTTATCCACTCTGTCCATCCATTTTAACAGATAATTTTAGGGTTCTAACCCAAAAATGGAGTACATCCAAATCTCAAGTGGACCTCACCACCGGAAACAGTGTGAATTGAAATTCTACCATCCAAAATTTCTTGGGGGCCATAGAACTTTTGGATCAATATTTTATTTGTGTTTTCCCTTCATCCATGTCTGTGTGATCTTATGAACAATTTAGATGACAAATAAACATAATTGTGGGCCCTTACAAGGTTTCAACGGTGGAAGTCATTATTCCCACTGTTTCCTATGGTGTGGTCCACTTGAGCTTTTAGAATGCTTCAATTTTCGGCTCAACCACTGAAATGAGCTGGAAAAACGGATGGACAGTGTGGATAACCCACACACATTCAAGGTAGGCCCAACTGAGTTTACTCAGTTCGATAAAGGCGTAGTGAGTAACTCAGCACGCAATTCGATTCGGTGCATTGACGTCAACAAGTTCTGAGGGTCTGATCATGAGGTATGTGTTACATCCAAACCGTCCATCCATTTGCCGAGCTAGTCTTAAGGATTGAGGCCAAAAATAAGACATAAATATCAATTGGACCACACTGCAAAAAGCAGTGGGGGATTGAACATCTACCGTTGAAACCCTTTTGAGAATTACAAAAATTTTCGATCAATATGACATTTGTTTTTTCTCTTCATCCAGGTCTTCGTTACCTTACGAACAGATTGGATGGAAAAAAAAACGTTTGGTGGGCCCTATGAATGTTTTGACGGTGAAAATCAATATCCCGGCTGTTATTTGTGGTGTGGTCCAATTAAGATTTGGATATGATTTATTTTTTTGGCTCATGCTCTAAAATGATCTTGAAAAATGAATGAACAGTGTGGATATGATAAATACATTATTGAGGGGCCCACGTAACTTTAATCTCCTTTGAACCGTTAGTACAGTACTCCAGAACTTAGCCACGTGCTTTTTACTTTTGCTTGATGATATTCGTGGAGTTGCCTCTCCCTCCACAGGGGTGAAGGGGCTGAAGGATCCAGCGTGCAGCAGTTTTTCAGTGGCTAGCTATTGTTTCTTGGCCGCCTTTAGTAATTATTCATTGTCTAGATTTTGGTTATAAATGCATTTCATGAGAAGAACAAATGAAAGAGTAAACATGAGTCTCTAGAACGAGAGAGTAAGTGTGACGTTCCAAAATTTGATACTCAAATATAAAGTATGATTTCATAATTTTTTTCATTTGACATTTAATTTCATATTCACGTTCACTTTTTCTTTCATATTTACATCAATTAAAACTAATAAATTAATCTATATTAATTTATCATCACCACCATAATACTTATATTTAATTCATCAATTACTGCTCCTAAATCAACTAATTAAGTCTTCTAGTAATAACTCAATGGTCATTTATAGGGACTTTATTACATCATTTTTTTCTATTTCTAATAAGAGAAACTATAAATTAAATTTTCTAAAATCTATTTTTTGAAAAATTCTCCTTACTTTAATGAGATAGCATTGCACAATTTATCACATGTAACCGAAGTTATGGAATCCCGAAAAGAATTTTCATAGAAATATACAAGTAAACAAGATTTATTTGAAAAGAAATGCATAAACAATGCATTTAAGAATGCGTATGCAATGTAGAAAATACATTATTACTGCAATTCAATTAATTATTAGAATTTTCACAATTTATTTAATCATGTTGGCCAACCTTTCTCAACACCCCACCTTGCCTGTCAACGAGAATCTTTTGTATGATGCTCGCCCATGCAAACATGTGCCTCGTAATATGAACATTTTACAAACATACTCACTCATCCAAATGACTTATTGGTAAAAGACAGTTAATTTCATATATATATATATATATAGATCGAGCCTAACAACAACAACCTTTTGCGATTCTGACACGCTCACCCGCCCAACGAGACTATGATAGAGATCCAATTTTCAATTTCAATCACGAATCACATGCATTTTCAATAAAAACTAAGCCTTTAGCTTTCCAACACTAATTTTAAATTATTATTTTATTTTAAAAAAAGAAAAAGAAAAAAAAGGGTAAGCCATTGGCTTCTAACCTTTCTAAGGCATCAAATGTTGGGGAACTGCGGAAGCATAAAAAGATGAATCAAGCAAAGTACTCCAATCACACAATCTAGTTCAAATACAAACAATCTAAAATTTACTTGGAAAAATCCTTATGGGAAAAACCACAACACAAAGTGACGATAATGCATTATAAGAGTCGAAAATTACAAGAGAAAGAGATTACCGGATTCGAAACTCAGAAGTATTGTCCAAAGACTTAAAGCCCTTGTATGCATCCACTCACATGGATGGATATCCTATGTCCCGCGTCATGGTTGATAATGGAGCAGCAGTGAATATCATGTCAATGTCAATGGTCAATAAACTAAATAAGTCAGCCAATGACTTGTTACCCACTAAGATCGAGGTGTCAGGATTCACGGGGGTAGTCACCAATACAAAAGGGATACTTGTTGTAGAACCATAAGTTGAGAGTAGCAAAGTCATGGCTGCTTTCTTCATCATCGAGTCAACTACCAACTACAATGCACTCCTTGGAAGAGACTAGATCTACTCCAATTGGTGCATCTTGTCATCATTTCATTAGTTCCTAATTTAATGGAATGGATCCAAAGTTGAAACCATTTGGGCCAATAAACGGTTGTTTAAGGTATATTTGAATTTGTCTGAGGTAAGACTTTATAACGGAAGGTTTGGTCCTTTACGCCTGATCGTCCGTGATAAGAATGACCAACCGACAGCAGTTAGGGCTACAATAGACCATGCGCAGGACCTTAATGTAATTATTGTAACGAGCCCAGACCGAGAATGGGACACGTTTATTACAAAGGTGGGTTCGGCAGAAGGAAAAAAAAAAGAGAGGCTGGAATGGATGCTTCATTAATAGTATGACCACGTTACTGAGAAACTTCCTTCTCAGTTCAGTTCATACCCCAATTCAAAAATGGTCTCGACCATTGGTTGTTACAATAATAGAGGGGTGATCTATGGAGCCGAATATTTCTACATTTAAGGGATCCCCTGAATCCTCTAAAGAGTCGAATGCAATCACTCCATATCGGCAATAATCTCAATACTTTGTTGAGGAAGTTCCTTGATGGATCATAGCAACAAGGAAGAAAGAGATGTTGAAGTCATGACCATGATCAACAGGTTGGAGCAATACCTCCGCATCACCACCGATCACGATAGCTACCATTTCCACATTACAGAGTACCTGACAGAGGAAGACATTGTGGGGCTAAGATGGATGATGCAAAAGATAATGTCCAAGATACCCTACAACGTCTCAGAAAAAATCTGTACAAAGACCCGATTACCACCTCGGGCAGAAATCACTAAGGAGCAAATCCTTTAGAGATTAGTCGAGGATTAGATAAGTGTTAAACTAGATTATCTGTGAAATTAGCACTAATCACTTTAAATACAATCTGCAAGACCCAAAACGAGTAGAACCGCTAACACTATATTACCTAAAAACTTAGGATCCATCTCAAAACTCAGTTGCTCTCGGGAGTATCATGAAACTCTGTATCAGACCTAGACCGCACGTAGAAAGTCTGATTACCGCGAAACTATACGGTTATGACCGCCTTATTGGGCTTGGCTACTATCTTGGAAATCAAGTCCAGATAGTATTCTGAAATGCACAACTTGAGCCCGGAGCGAAGTGTGTGAGAAACGTGAATATCTTTAAGAAATGAACTAAACCTTAAGTGAATTGAGTTGTTCACTTGCAGGTCAAATCTAAGAATTCAGATCGTCGGAATCTAACCCAATTACACCCTCGGATCAAGGAAAATTTTCAACATATGTCAATGTACTTGTGGCCCTGATCGAATACCGGTGACCGTTGAACTGAAACTGGTCCTCCACGGTCGATTTGTAAATCCAATCGGACCAAAAACTTAACTCGACTTAGATCCAATGTTAGGATGCTTAATTCCGACCACATATGGAAAAAGGGCCTCCGGAAGTGTTCCATTGGACCGAAATTGTTGCCCTTTGGCTATAACCTAAGTACACCTTAGCCCTAGGGCCATTTCCATCAGTCCTAGGCTTATATAAAGGCTAAAACCCTCTCTCACCATTCACATACGAATTTTTAACCCTAGGTGAGAGAAGAGAAAAAAAAAAGAAAGAGAAGGAAAGAGAGAGAAAGTGTGAGGGAAAGTAAGGGTTTATTGCAGAGATCCTTCCCTGCCGCTCTGCGTATCAAATCACTGCTACCGTATCACCGTACCAACGATTCTGGTTTTATTTTCGGGTAAGAAATCCTAACCCTGACCTGTTTTAGGGTTTCTAATAGAGTAAATGATGAAATAGCTAACCTATTTCATACAGGTTGCCGTTGTGACGTAGACAGCGAGTCAGTGTACGAACTAAGTTCGTTACGAGTCTACCGGCGAAAGGTGCGGAATATAAATGTTTAGGTTATGGTTTTCAAGGCTTTCAATGTCAGTAATGATTTATGACTGGCTTGATTGCTATCACATGTGCTTAGATACGAGGGTTTTCGTGTATTATGTATATATATAAACTACGTTGATTTATAATGCATTTCATGTGTTTGTTGAAATGTGCGAATGAGTATGGAATTGTGATTGATGTTTGTCATGTTTATTGACTAAGAATTCATGATTTTTGTACGTATGGTGAACCCTTTGCAAAGGGATTTGTTATGATACCTGTTATAACCACCTTACTACATGTATATGATATGTGTAGCCTAAGTATTTGATAAAATGTCTGAATGTGAAAATGCTTGTTTAAATGCATGTAATGAGGGTGTTGAGATAGGGTTCTCAATTCCCTTAAGTATGGTTATAGTATCCTTCATATAACCTATCTTACTGCTATGTGTTGTATGGATGAAATGTCTATGTATGATAATATGTGTAGCATGTGTTTGTTAAATTGCTCAAGTAAGATTCATACCTGATTTCATTTGTCACATGACGTTTTGGATTACTATATGTGAATGCTATTGTTAGAATGTAATTGGGGCAACGATGTAGTCCAAGCAATCAGTAATTGTCTGTGAGCAGTGGTTGAACTACTTAACCATGACAGACACGCCTGATGAATCCGAGTTGTACGCTGCTTGTCGGCAGTGGTTAGGCCACGAGGAGTGCTTACGCGCTCCATGTCGATCGCCTCAACGTATGCTTGTACCAGTCGAGCTTGTCAAGCAACTCGGTTGACCTGATATATATTCACCATGTATGGACGCTACTGTTTGAATCTAAGGTACCAACTTACCAGTGCCAAACCCGTTTAACCTTGGTACCTCGATCTGCTAAGACTCATGAGCTGGGCATGGTGGTATGGGATACCGTACTCGTGTTGTTGGCCTACGCTGGGGCGACGAGCCTCCCCGTAGTGTCCAGTGAGTAACCCAGACTCGTGAGCCGAATACGGTGGTATGGGACACTGTATTCGAGCTGTCGGCCTACGATCAGGTGACGAGCCCATAGTGACCTCAAGCATACATTAGAAACTACGTTGAGGTGATGAGCCTTTCTGTAGTAAACTAGAGTATAAACCAGGCCTACGCTGACCGTGACGAGCCTCTCTATAGCGACCTGGAAACCATCTATTGTATGTGACTACTAGGATTGGTGACCCTAGATGAATCAATGTTTGGGTTATGATGTAAAGGGAGGTGCCTTAGCTTCCCAATCTTGCTGTATGAATATATCTAATTAAGAACTTGGCTAACACGACCATGCATCGCATTGCACAATGCTTTCGCGAGGAAGTGCACAGAGGAAGGGGTGCATGCCGCGATCGTAAGATGTTGTCGCAAGAGGAAGTATTGGCGAGGGCATGCATCATTAATACATACCATCCTTGCATTAATAAGAGTACTTAGGACCTTATGGTTGTACTACTTTATCATTACTACTTGATTGAACTGATAACATGTTAACCTTTGCTTCATAGTTCCATTGAGTTGATCACTCACTCCCACATTCTAGGGCAGTGTTTTAAACACCAACTAGACTTTGTCTTAGATGCAGATTCTGGCATGACGTATGAGGCCGAGCCAGACTTCTATGATGATGAGGAGGAGTTCTCATACATGCAGTTATCAGGCGGGTTTATATAGGTCGCTCTGATCGACGGGATTACAGGGATATATGATTAGTTGGACATTTACATTTTGTCATTCTGTATATATTTTTTTGGGACAAATATGTATTTATTCAGCTCAGTAATGCCATCATACTCGGGAGGTTGGAAAACACATCTATGTACTTTATATATCTATCACAGTCTTCCGCTTGTGAAATTTAACTGTCTCAGGAGTATGATATGTTATTTGGTATAATCTCACTCATGTTTAAGGCACTAATATAGACAACATTTAATCATCATTATCTATGTTGCATAAGTGATGCGTTGGAACTCGGGAGTCGAGTTTATGCTCGACCCTCGATTTTTAGGGTATTACTAGTTGGTATCAGAGCATGATTTGGATTAAACTGGACCTGGGTTATGGTCACACGACACCCACTGATGTACTTTGACTTAGGAGGGTGTGATAAAATGTAGAAACGCTTATAGAATTTCCAATTTCATCGGTTGTTGGATTCGACCGAAACTGACCATCGTAGTTCACCCCGTAGGCACCTTTGACCATGTAAAATGATCCTAATCTCCCTCTAGTCCGTTAATTGACGAGTATGGACGTCAATTCAGTCAATCCCACACGTAAAATATGCCAAAAGCGTGAATACTCGCAAGATGAGGCTCGAACGAGTGCGAGGGGCCATGCACCAACCTTCGATGGGATCTGAGGTGGGTCCCATGCTTTTTCGATACTCGGGGGGGTGGACACCGCCCCCATGCAAATGCACCACTAGTGACACAACGCCTGGGTGGCGCCTCCTCCAGATCGGAGGGGCCCCGCCCGGACACACAACGCCTGGGTGGTGCCTTCTCCCAGTAGGCGGGCCCCTGCCAACCGATCGTCTATGGAGTTATTTCCACACATGTGGGACCCCTCTCCTCCCTCTAAAAACCCATTTTAGGGTAGTTCTGACAAATCTCAACCCCCCTCCACTCCAATTTCTCTCCCAAGTCTCTCAAATCTCTCTTCCTCTCTAACCCATTGCATAAACCCATCTTCAAAGCTTCAAATCTCCTTTCTTCATCATCACTACCTTTCTATCTCCCTTTCCTAGTGGCTCAAACCCCATTAACTTTTACAATCCCTCTCAAATCTTCTTCCATATCTTCCAAGCACCACCTTTTTCTTCATTTTTCACGCCATCTCCCACTTTTCTTCCCATTTAAGAACACAAACCCACTTGTGTGTCTCAAAACTCTAAGACCTACCCACCCATTCTATTCTCTCAGAAGCCTCCTATTCTCAAGGGTTCTTTGAAGTGGTCACCACCATCTTCTCCATCTCTACGCTCATGTCTCTCATGGCGAGGAAAAGAGCGGCCCCGGATGAGGTCGGGCCAAGCCAACCACGTCGTCCTACGAGGAGGGCAGACGCCGAAGTAAGTGTCAGTGCCAAGCTAAAATGGAGGTCAAGCAGGACCTCAATCCTCGGATTCTGTTGGAGAGATCCTTACTACCGAACATTGTTCTCAGTAAGTTTCGCAACCGCAAGGTCGTGTTGGAAGCACACGTCGATAAGAAGATGTTTGGGACGTACCTAATCATCGACTTTCTCGCGAAAAATGGGTGGGGTCCCATATTCGAGGGTAAAGTTCCTACGAGTGCAAACACTGTGCGCACTTTTTATGCCCTCATTCGAAATTCGATATATAAGCCCCTCCAGTTTACCATTCCTCTAGGTAGGCAGGAGATTACGATTGGTGTGGATGATATTGCTTGTGTCATGGGTGATGAGAAGGGATTGGTGCACGCTAGCGAGAAGGATTGCGCTAATAAGTGGGAAAGGAGACTCCTCATGTGATTCCTCTGTGGCCAGCTTGAGCATTGGAGGCGAGGGATTGGCCTCGCTTCAACCAAGATGTCAAATGACTTTTGTCTGCTCCACAACATATGCACATATAACATGTATCCCCGATCAAGTAACCACACCAGGTGCACGAGGTTTATGGTGGACTTCTTGTTTTGAGTTGGAAAAGGAGACAAAGTATGTCTGCCCACTCTCGTCCTGACGCAGATAATCAAAGTGGCAAGGTCCAATAGGGAAAGCACCACACTGCCATTCGACCAACTGATTTACAAGATCACCCGCCACTACAGCTTCTGACTCCATATGGATGACATCGCCCTAATCCATATTATCAATGCAAGCACGCTTAACAATATGGGGATTGACGAAAGGCAACCCCGAGGCCGCCTTGGGGAGTAGAGTGACAATACCGAGGAAGAAAGTGATGAGATCGAGGAGAGCGAGGGTGAGGAACAAAGTGGCGAGAGAGAATAAGGAAGTGGTGAGGATGGTGATGGAGATGACAATAGTGGCAAGGAGGAAGGGTAAGAAGAGGAAGAAGTGGAGGCCCAAGGCCCTGATGTGGCCTCTCCTCCTGCTACACATGAGTCTAGAATTGATCAGGCTACTTTAGAAGCCTGTTTGGCTCAGATCGAGGAGGGCCAGGCTGCCCTACGGCAGGAGGTCACACAGACCCAAGCCAAGCTTGAGGAGCATCAGGCCTTCGCAAAGCAGAAATTTAGCAAAGTGTCTCACACATTGAGAGCTATCCTGTGCTGTCTGTAGGATAAGGGTGCACCTCCACCATCACCAGATTCGGACGACTAGTCATACATGTAATCGTCTTTAGTTTTGCTTTGTTGCTTGTTTCCTGTTTCTATGAATAGCCTTGTTAAGCTTAGTAGTGTGGTTGACTAGTTAGTATGTTTCAGTGTTTGAAGCCTTGCTTAGGTTAGCTCACATGCATCTTCTATCATGATTCATGTAATACTGCATCTCATGTATCGTGACAATTTTGTTAAATGAAATGCATGAAGTTTCTTTGAGCTATAATGTAAATGTTGTGTTGTTGAGTTTGTGAGTATGTTAAATCTGACCTGGGTCGCACTCTATATTGTATATAGGGAATGTCACCTAAAGCCACAATGAGCATGACATGTCTCACACTTGGCGATTCGATTGACGGGACACCTCCCCTAAGCGATAGCCATATGGACCCTAGTTCGGGCCCGACTCATGTTGACACTATGCCGGAATCTCAGCGGGCTACTAGCCCCACTAATGGGCCGACACCTGTGACACCACCCGTTGTACCACCAGTTCCTGAGCAGAACCATGCGTCTTCTTGGACGCAGCAAATGCCTCAGACGGCCCCTCCTCCAGATAGGTTGGAGCAGACGATGTCATTGATGTAACAGCAACAGCTGTAGCACCAACAGCACCAGCAGCAGCTCTTGGCCACCCTCGGGAGAATCTTTGCTCAGAGCATGGGTGTGGCTCTTCCTACTGCATTTGTGCCCCCTACTGGGAATGCGGGTGTTAGCGGCCTTTTCGAGTGATTGCAGCGCTTGCGGCCTCCTACCTTTGTGGGTACTCACCGACCCGAGGCAGCCGAGTATTGGCTTGACCATAGCTCTAAGATGCTGAAACCGTTATACTGTACTGAGGCAGAGCAAGTTAAGCTAGTTACCTTCATGTTCGAGAAGGAGGCCAGCCTCTGGTGGGACAGTGTCCTCCGGACCATCGCTGTCAGATACGTGTGGACGAGGGAGGCTTTCGAGACCCGCTTCCATGAGAAGTAATTTCCTCTCCAGTATTGGCATGAGAAGGAGAGTGAGATCCTTCACCTCCGTCAGGGAGGGATGTCTATTGCTGAGTATGAGAACCGATTCACGAAGCTGGCTAGGTATGCTCCGTTGATATTAGCCGATCAGCCGATGTGAATGTAGCGGTTTCAGAGGGCCTACGACCCGAGATACGCTTGAAGATGTATTGTGCTAGCACACTTACCTATGCTAAGCTGGTGGGCATGTCTCTGCGAGCAGAGAAAGATGGGGATAGATTGTCCCGCACGCGCATGCCTATGGTTCCTAAATCGTGACTAGATTTGCTGAGCAGGCTGTTCCTCGGCAAGAGGCCCCGTGCAGACTCACCTCCAAGACTTGCAGCTCCACCAGCCCCTGTAAGACGACCAGACTTGTGGTGCACTTACTACAAGAGGTCGGGCCATGCGGATACTTACTGTTTCACCAAGATGAGGGACAACAACTTCTCGCCGCCTCATAGGATCAACCACCTGCTTCCTCAGACGATTGCAGCTCCACCTCTACGATCAGCACCAACACATCCATCCTTTCGGCCGCCTGCACCCCGATTTAGGTCACCCCAACGACCTATGGTACCGCAACTGAACCGTTCTCAACAGGCTCAGGTGCATTCACTTACAGCGAAGGCATCCGAGACAACAGACATGGCACCGATGACTTTCAAGGTCACGACACAGATCCAAGGTATTCCAGTCTTCTTATTGGTGAACACTGGGTCCACTACCTCTATCATATCATGTGCAACAGTCAAACGACTAGCATTGGGTACAGCTCCTACGAAGGGAGTGAGAATCCTTACCGCCACTAGAACTTTTTCTGACGTTACCAGGATTTGCGAGGGTTGCTCGATAGATTTAGGAAGCAGGGCGGTACTAGTCGATCTGATTGTTGCCCCCTGTATCATTATGACGTTATCCTCAGTATGGACTGGCTCACTGAGATGAGGGCAGAGATTGACTATGAGGCTAGGGTGGTGACAGTCCATGGACCTGACGGCACAGCTTTTACTTTCCCTGTTCAGGTCAGTCACCCTTCCCGTTTAAGTTGTTACACTTCTCTATTGGAGAGTATTGATAGTCCGACACTTGGGAACACGCCTGTAGTTTGGGATTTTGAGGATGTGTTCAGAAAGATACCTAGGTTGCCTCTATAGCGCGAGATCGATTTTACTATTGATTTAGTGACTGGTGCGACACCCATTTCACTGCCGACGTATCGCATACCTCCATGTGAGATGGAGGAACTGAGGAAACAAATCGATGATCTGTTGGATGCAAGCTTCATACAACCGAGTGTATCTCCTTGGGGAGCCCCGTGTTGTTTGTGAAGAAGAAAGATGATTCACTGCGATTTTGTATTGATTATCGCAGGTTGAACCAAGCGACGGTGAAGAATAAGTATCCTTTGCCCAAGATAGATGATCTGTTTGATCAGTTGAAGGGGGCATAGTATTTTTTGAAGGTCGACTTGTAGTCAGGGTATCACTAGTTGTGCGTCAGGAATGAGGATGTGTAGAAGACAACATTTAGGACCAGCTTTGGGCACTACTAGTTCCTTGTGATGTCATTTGGACTCACGAACGCACCGGCCATGTTCATGGACCTGATGAACCGGGTTTTTTTACCGTACTTGTACCGATTCGTTATCATTTTTATAGATGACATTCTGATATACTCCAAGAGTCTGGAGGAGCACCTGCAAGTAGTCTTTAATACTCTCAGGGAGAACCAGTTGTTCGCACAGTACAAGAAGTGCGATTTCTAGAAAGAAGAAGTCAAGTTCCTGGGACATGTGGTGTCTAAGGAAAGGATAGTTGTGTACCTTGCTAAGGTAGCCGCAGTTCAGGACTAAGAGCAACCCGGTTCAGTTACCGAGCTGAGGAGTTTCCTTGGCCTAGCAGATTACTATCGACGTTTCATTCGAGATTTTTCCAAGATAGCCAGACCGTTGTCTCAGCTGACTCGGAAAGATCTTAAGTTTGCCTGGACTGAGAAGACCGAAGCAGCTTTTCAGGAACTAAAGGAAAAGATGACGTCCGCCCCAGCGCAAGTATTATCAGAGCAAGGGGTCAAGTACACGATATATATTGATGCGTCTTGTATTGGTTTGGGTTACATCTTTATGCAGAAGGATAGGGTTATTGCCTATGCATCGCGACAGTTGAGGAAACACGAGGAAAATTACCCCACGCATGACCTGGAGTTAGCAGCCGTCATCTTTGCATTGAAGCTCTGGAGACATTACCTCTATGGAGAGGAATTCGAGCTCTTTTGTGACCACAAGATCTTCAAGTACATATTCACATAGAGGGACTTGAATATGAGACAGCAGCGGTGGATGGAAACCTTGAAGGACTTTAAGTTCAAGGTCTCCTACCATCCTGACAAGGCCAACCTTGTGGCAGACGCATTGAGCCGCAAGAAGGCGATAGCATTTGCGGCTCCGCTGATGATAGCAGAGTGGGATATGGTAGAGTTTTTGCGAGACTTTGAGCAGAAACTTACGGTAGAAGAGCCATTCGAGAGCATCGCACATATTTGGGTACAACCACTTATTGATGATAGGATCATCATGGCTCAGAAAGACAATGAGCTATTGGTGAAGATGAGAGAGCAGATCAGTGACAGTGATGACTCAGAATGGAGAGTTGGTACAGATGGGGGCTTACATTACCATGGCTGCCTATGTGTCCCGAACCTTCACGACTTGAGACAGCAAGTTCTAGAGGCAGCACATAATTCGAAGATGGCGATGCATCCTAGTAGTACAAAGATGTATCGAGACATGAAGAGGTCGTACTGGTGGGACAACATGAAGGCTCACATAGAAGATTATGTATCCTGTTGTCTCACGTGCCAGTAGGTCAAGGTAGAGCATCGCCGACCTCCTGGACTGCTTTAACCCATGCCCATAGCTGAATAGAAATGGGACCTCATGTAAGACCCATGTCCTAGTCCGTATCATTCCGTTAGCTTCCGCGGTCCTTCCGGTCAAATTCTGATAACTTTCGCACTATATCCGACGTTTGCGCGCAATTCTAAACTAGGTCTCGCATATCGAAGTCAGTTCGAACCGAAACCTGTATCTTAGCGACCGCGTCGTTGCCGCGGTTCCAACGCCGTGACTCACGTACCGACCCGATACCCAGGTTAGAAGATGTCGGTCTGCGTTTATTCTAAAGAAACACTGTGTGTTGCTAATCTCGAGGGAATCTCTATAATAAGTCCCATCAATCAACCATAAATGTATCCCTTATCCAAGTACAACCACCCCACTCCTTTTCCCATAAGTCAAACCTCTCTCTCCCTCACCATCCCTCTTTTACCCATTTTTCAAACCAACTCATACTTCATTAATTAGACCCACCACTTCATCCATCACTCTTAATATTCTCTTTCCCTCATTTACTCAAACACTCTCCCAAGCAACAATTCCATACGTCCAAGCTTCTCTATCCTTAGCCAAGTGTGGCCCACTTTCCCCATCCCTCTCATCTCTCATCTCCACCATCCAAACCACATCATCCACCGTCCAAGGTGAAGGCAAGGAACTTAAGATGCTAAGGGAGCAAGGAGGAGGCCTAGAGGTGGGTGATCCACCGTTAATTTTAAATTTTAGGGTCCACTTGTTGTGGGACCTACTTGATGTATGTGTTGTATCAATGGAGGGCCCATAGTGGCACGGTCCCTCCTCTCCATCACCGTCTCTCTTGTCTCTTCCTCTCTCCTTCTCTCTCTCTTTCCATTGTGATGGTGTGGATCCCACCAAAATGTGTTATATCTACTCCATCCATCAACATCAAACAGTGTGGTCCACCCTATTATAGGTGAAGATCCACACCATCCACTGTTGAAATGGATCCAATGCCCCTCTTGTTATATGTTATATTTTATATAATATATATATGATATATAATATAATATATTATACATATAATATAAGATATATAAATATTATATATGTATATAGGTGTAGGCAGGCCACATGCATGTGGAGCCCCACCATGATGCCTGTGTTTGCATCGTCCAGCGTCCCTGGACACTGGACATGGGTTGGCTAACATGAAGTGTATGTACTGACATGGGTGGGTACTAATAAAGCTTTAAAAAAAAGAGAGTTGCTTTTGGGATAGGCTACCTATGTAGGCTCCACCTTGATGTATGGGGCCGATCCACACCATCCATTCCATTCTTCAGCTCATTTTAGGTGTTGAGCCGAAAAATGAAGCTGATCTCATTTTCTGGCGGGCCATACCATGGGAAATAGCGGTGTTACCATTGAAACGCACCTTGATCCTTCTATTCACCAAAAACAGGCCGCATATTGGACTCATTTGATCAGTCTTGGACCGTGGAATCTAATGGCTGGAGTGGATTCATCTGATGTGGGCCCTGCAGGGGAAAAACCACAGAACTTCTGCCGCTGACAGAAGGCGCAGTAGCACCTGCGCTCGCTGCCTGACGGACGGACCGGCTGGGCCTCATGGCTCCAGCTGTGGGCCCCACATGATGCGTTTCGAACATCAACACCTTGCATTTGATGGGTCCCCTTTGTGCACGGGACGGCCCCAAAAATTAGGCGTAAACGGAACTCAGGTGGGCCATACCATCTAAAATCATGTGAAGACATGCCTAAACATATAAAATCATTTGGTGGGGCCTACCTGAGTTTTGGATGTTGCTGAAACTTGGTCTGGACCATCAGCCAGGTGGGACACACATAATGGGTGGGCTGGATTTGTGAACCGCATTTCGGTGGGCCCCATGCCCACCCCTAGGTCCAAGTGACCTTATAAACAGGTTGGATGGCAGATAAATATCACGGTGGGCTCCTTGCCCACGTGACCCAGTCAACAGATTGGGTGGAAAATAAATGTTACGGTGGGCCCTACCCCCCTGGTCCATGTGACCTTATGAGCCGTATGGATGGCAATAAACATTCCAGTGGGCCTCGGTCCATGTGACCTTATCAACTGGTTGAATGGAAATAAACATTAAGTGGCCCCAGGGTCTGTATGACCTTATCCCTTATTGGATGGAAAATAAACGTTTATGGTGGGCCCACACGGGACCCACTAATGTATGTTTTGTATCCACACTGTTCATTTATTTTGTGGGGTCCACTTTATTTATGTGCCCCAAATATGGGCCACCCTAGGCAAGCCTACCGTGATGAGTGTGTCGGACCCTCTGTCCTTCTAATTTTACCAATCATGGGCTGCCATATGAGGCCCATGTGACTAGGCCTATTTTGATGTATTTGTGGCCCGATGTTAAGGCCCACACTGATATATACGAGGCCCATGTGACTAGGCCTATTTTGGTGCATTTGTGGGCTGTCCATTAAGGCCCACTTTGATTTGTATAAGGCCATTTGTTGAGGCCCATCTTAATGTATTTGTGGCCACCGACTAAGGCCCACTTGAGATATATGAGTCCATGGTTTGAGGCCCATTTGATGTATTGAAGGCTCATGGGTCGAGGCCCAATAGGATGTTCATGAGGCCCATTAAAACGTGATTCTACCATGGTTCATGTGTTGACTATTATAGTGGGCTACGCCTTGGGAGCAATGATGGTTTGACATCCACATTGAATGGATAATGTTGGTTAAATGTCCGCATTGTAACTCTCCTTAAGGCCCAATGATAGGCCATGCTTATAGTAAGTAGGCCGTCTAGGCCCATCTCCGTTATACACAAAGCCCATCTCTTTATACATGTTTAATATAGATCCATGATTCATGATCATTCGCATCATATGTATGCCTGATGTGAGGAGTGACCGATCATAGCATATGCCTTCGGGCGGACTGTTTATGGGCTCCCAAATAGGCGGAGTTACCCCATATAAGTGCATGGTACATGCAGGACTGTTGCATGACTGGTAGTGTGACTCATGCACTTGCATTTGTGTGATTGTAGTTACTGTATGCCCTAGCGACATCAGGGCCATTGCCTCCACAGACACATCGTGGATGACAGGATTGGATACCGAAAATATTTGGTTCTAGCATACGGGCGCCATAGATATCCCTGGGTGAAAATTCCTAAACCCGATGGTACCAGAGGATGACTCCAACGTCGAGACCGAGTGGATACACGAGCGCGCAAGGGCCGTATACCAGTTGGCTGCGTCTCTCACTGTATCGTGGTCGGTTGGAAAGGGGCGTAACCTCACCCGCCTGAGTGAGGGGGGCAATTTCTAGGTTGAGTTTGACCAGCTTAAGGAATCAGTCCGCTATCAACGAGTCAGGCCCAATATTGGCAGGCGGATAGTGAGGTCTCTTCCACTCTCCTAGTTGTGTGTCCGGATAGGGACGACAAGCTGGCGTAGAGTGTACTTGACCCCAGTGATTATCCAGACTGAGAACGACACTGATTTGATGCTCTAGTGCAGAGCTGCATTGATATGTGTATGAGGATTGACATACTTGACTTGCATTCTGCATCACATGGCCTTAATGTGGCCGATCGCATTCATGTTTTTCACCGCATGGCCTTGGTACGGCTGATTGCATTCATGTACTCATCACCATGATTTCGCATTACTCTGACCTTGCATTCTGAGCACGCTTATATTACGCACACACTTACACTACCCTCTAAGCTTTCTATAAGCTTATGCACGATTGATGCGTGCAGGTGATCCCAGGATGCTGCCGTAGCCTTGTCAGAGTTGGAGCATGCAGTCGAGCTTTTGGAGTTCATGTTATTATCATCACCTTGTATTTTCCTTTTACTCGCATTGTACTTAAAAGTTTTTGATCATAGTGGATTTTGTGATGGTGTTCTTATGGTTATTGTTCATGGGTTATGATTGGTTATGCTCATTACAAATCAAATTGATGATTAGAAATCCTCCTTTTAGCATCCCAGGATCAAAACCTGGCGTTTGGGTACCGGGAGCCGAGAATGGGGTACTACGGAGGCTGTCGGCGCTGAATTTGGCAATCGGGAATTTTGTGAGCCCGGTTTCCGAGTTTGGGGTGTGACACCTCATCTCTATGGATTTTATCTCAGGGCTACCAAAGACGATGAAAGGATATGACTCCATCTAGGTGATCGTGGACCGGTTGACGAAATCGGCTCATTTTCTCCCTATTAGAGTTTCAAACTCTGTAGACGATTTGGCCAGGTTGTACATCAAGGAGATCGTACGTCTATATGGAGTTCCTATGGAGATCGTGTTGGACCGAGACACGTGATTCACATCTATCTTCTAGACTCGTATTCAAGAAGCAATAGGTGTGAAACTGAAGTTCAGTACCGCGTTCCACCCACAAACTGACGGGCAGACGGAGTGCGTGAATTAGGTGTTGGAAGATATGCTACGAGCTTATGTGCTGGATTTTAAGGACAGTTGGAACGATTGTCTTCCTTATGCAGAGTTCATGTATAACAATAGTTTTCAGGTAAGTATTAGTATAGCTCCCTATGAGGCCTTGTATGGGCGTCCCTGTTGGGTACTGCATTGCTGGGCAGAAGTTGGCGAGAAGAGCCTGATTGGCCCGGAGTTAGTTCAGGCGACTTTAGAGAAGATCGGCATTATCAGGCGTCGGCTTCTGGCAGCATAAAGTAGATAGAAGAGCTACGCCGATACGAGGTGGTGACCGCTAGAGTTTGAGTTCGGGGACCATATATTCCTAAAAGTTTCCTCGATAAAGGGAGTTCTTCGGTTTCGCAAGAAGGGGAAGCTCACGTCGAGATTTATTGGCCCATTCCAGATACTGGATCAAGTGGGGGTGGTAGTGTACCGCCTGGCTTTGTCCACACCACTCGTAGGCATGCACAACATATTTCATGTATCGATGTTGAAGAAAATACGTTCCTGACCCTTCCCACATTATCAGATGGGAGCAGGTACAGTTGAGTGAAGATGTTACTTATATACTGCGACCGACGTATATTCTGGATAGGAAGGAGCAGGTGTTGCGCAGTAAGGTGATTCCACTTGTGAAGGTTCTATGGACACACCACACTGAGGAAGAGGCTACTTAGGAAACAGAAGCCGAGCTCTGAAAAAACTACCCTCAGATTCTCGAGGAGTACGAAAAGGTACTAATTTTGAGGATGAATTTTTTTTAAGAGGGGTAAATTGTAACGTCTCTAAAAAAATTCGTACAAAGACCCGATTACCACCTTGGGCAGAAATCACTAAGGAGCAAATCCTTTAGAGATTAGTTGAGGATTAGCTAAGTGCTAAACTAGATTATCTGTGAAATTAACACTAATCACTTTAAATACGATCTGCAAGACCCAAAACGAGTAGAACCGCTAAAGCTATATTACCTAAAAACTTAGGATCCATCTCAAAACCCAGTTGCTCTCAGGAGTATCATGAAACTCCGTATCGGACCTAGACCGCACGTCGAAACTCTGATTACCGCAAAACTAACAGTTATGACCGTCTTATTGGGCTTGGCTACCATCTTGGAAATCAAGTCCAGACAGTATTCCGAAATACACAACTTGAGCCCGGAGTGAAGTGCGTGAGAAACGCAAATATCTTTAAGAAATGAACTAAACTTTAAGTGAATTGAGTTCTTCAATTGCAGGTTAAATCTAAGAATTCAGACCGTTGAAATCTGACCTAATTACACCCTCGGATCAAGGAAAATTTCCAACACATGTCAGTGTACATGTGGCCCTAATCAAATACTGGTGACCGTTGAACTAAAACTGGTCCTCCGCGGTCGATCTGTAAATCCAATCGGACCAAAAACTTAACTCGACCTAGATCCAATGTTAGAGAGCTTAAGTCTGACCACATGTAAAAAAGGGGCCTCCGGAAGTGTTCCGTTGGACCGAAACTGTCGCCCTTTGGCTATTACCTAAGTATACCTTGGCCCTGGGGCCATTTCCATCAGTCCTAGGCTTATATAAAGACCTAAAACCCTCTCTCACCCTTCACATATGAATTTCTAACCCTAGGTGAGAGAAGAGAAAAAAAAGAAAGAGAAGGAAAGAGAGAGAAAGTGTGAGGGAAAGTTACGGTTTACTACAGAGATCCTTCCCTGCCGCTCTGCATATCAAATCACTGCTACTGTATTGCCATACCAACGATTCTGGTTCCATTTTCAGGTAAGAAATCTTAACCCTAACCTATTTTAGAGTTTCAAATAGAGTAAATGATGAAATAGCTAACCTATTTCATACTTTAGGTTGTCGTTGTGACGTAGACAGCGAGCCAGTGTATGAACTAAGTTCGTTACGAGTCTACCGGTAAAAGGTGCGGACTATAAATGTTTAGGTTATGGTTTTTAAGGCTTTCAATGTCAATAATGATTTATGACTGGCTTGATTGCTATCACATGTGCTTAGATACTAGGGTTTTCGTGTATTATGTATATGTATAAACTATGTTGATTTATAATGCATTCTATGTGTTTGTTGAAATGTGCGAATGAGTATGGAATTGTGATTGATGCTTGCCATGTTTATTGACTAAGAATTCATGATTGTTGTACGTATGGTGAACCCTTTGCAAAGGGATTTGTTATGATACCTGTTATAACTACCTTACTACATGTATATGATATGTGCAGCCTAAGTGTTTGATAAAATGTCTGAATGTAAAAATACTTGTTTAAATGCATGTAATGAGGGTGTTGAGATAGGATTCTCAATTCCCATAATTATGGTTATAGTATCCTTCATATAACATATCTTACTACTATGTGCTATATGGATGAAATGTCTATGTATGATAATATGTGTAGTATGTGTTTGTTAAATTGCTCAAGTAAGATTCATACCTGATTTCAGTTGTCACATGCTATTTTGGATTACTATATGTGAATGGTATTGTTGGAATGTGATTGGGACTATGATGTAGTCCAAGCAATCGGTAATTGTCTGTGAGCGGTGGTTGAACTGCTTAACCATGACAGACACGCCCGATGAATCCTAGTCGTACCCGCTTGTCGGTAGTGGTTAGGCCACGCGGAGTACTTACATGCTCCATATCGATCGGCTCGACGTATGCTCGTACCAGTCGAGCTTGTCAAGTAACTCGGTTGACCCGATGTATGTTCACCATGTATGGATGCTACTGTTTGAATCTGAGGTACCAACTTACTAGTGTCAAACCTGTTTAACCTTGGTACCTCGATCTGCTAAGACTCATGAGCCGGGCATAGTGGTATGGGACACCGTGCTCGTGATGTTGGCCTACGCTGGGGCGACGAGCCTCCCTGTAGTGTCCAATGAGCAACCCAGACTCATGAGCCAAATACGTTGGTATGGGACACTATATTCGAGCTGTCAGCTTACGATCAGGTGACGAGCCTGTAGTGACCTCGAGCATACATTAGAAACTACGTTGAGGTGACGAGCCTTTCCGTAGTAAATTAGAGTATAAACCAGACTTACACTGACAGTGATGAGCCTCTCTGTAGCTACTTGCAAACCATCTATCGTATGTGACTACTAAGATTGACGACCCTAGATGGATCAATGTTTGGGTTATGATAAAGGGAGGTGCCTTAGCTTCCCAATCCTATTATATGAATATGTCTAATTAAGAACTTGGCTAACACGACCATGCATCGCATTGCACGGTGCTTTGGAGAGGAAGTGCACAGAGGAAGGGGTGCATGCAGCGATCGTAAGATGTTGTCGCAAGAGGGAGTGTAGGCGAGCGCATACACCATTAATACATACCATCCTTGCATTAATAAGAGTACTTAGGACCTTATGGTTGTACTGCTTGACTGAACAGATAACATGTTAACCTTTACTTCATAGTTCCACTGAGTTGATCACTCACTCCCATGTTCTGGGGCGGTGTTTTAAACACCAACCAGACTCTGTCTTAGATGTAAATTCTGGTGCGACGTATGAGGCCGAGCCAGACTTCTACAACGTTGAGGAGGAGTTCTCATATATGCAGTTATCAGGCAGGTTTACATAAGCTGCTCTGATCGACAGGATTAAAGGGATATATGATTAGTTGGACATTCACATTTTGTCATTGTGTATATATTTTTTTGGGGACGGATATGTATTTATTCAGCTCACTACTGCCATCATACTCGGGAGGTTGGGAAACACATCTATGTACTTTATATATCTATCACAGTCTTCCGCTTGCAAAATTTAACTGTCTCTGGAGTATAATATACTGTTTGATATAATCTCACTCATGTTTAAGGCACTAATACAGACAATATTTAATCATCATTATCTCTGTTGCATAAGTGATGCGTTGGAACTCGGGAGTTGAGTTTATGCTCGACCCCCGATTTTCAGGGTGTTACATACCCTAAACGAGGTAAACCTTAGGTCAAAGGAACATCTGTGGCCTACATTCATCAGTGCAAGGCTAGATCCAAAAGCGTAGATGGGGACGATATATCTTCCCCTAGATTATGCAGATTATTTCGCCTAGGATTATCATGAGATATCAAGGTTAAATCAGGATCTGGTTGAGCACCACCTTCCAATCAATGAGGGTTTCAAGCTGTTTAAGTAGCTTGCAAGAATTATGACTCCTGAAGTTACCTTTTAAATCAAGAAAGAAATCGAGAGACTACTAAAGGCTAGATTCATCAAGCCGATTAGGTATGCTAATTGGATTTTGAACATAGTCCTAGTGATTAAGAAGAGTGGAAAATTGAGGGTTTGCATTAATTTCAGAAATCTGAATCTCACAATCCCAAAAGATGAATATCCCATGCTAATGACAGATCAACTAATCGACAGAGCCGTAAGGCACATGATCATGTCCTGCATGGATGACCATTCCGATTACAACTAGATCTTCATTATGGAAGAAGAAGTTTCTAAGACAGCGTTTTGGTGTCCAAGAGCAATCGGGACCTACTATTAGGTCTGATGGCTTTTGGGTTAAAAAACATAGGCGCGACCTATCAAAGGGCAATGAATGTCATCTTCCATGACACGAACGGTAAGTTTATGACGGCATACATTGACAATGTCATAGTGACATGAATCGATTTGGGAGATAACTTTACCAATTTGAGAAGATATTTTGAGCATATGAGGAGCATAAATTGAAGATGAATCCTCTGAAGTGCACATTTGGAGTTTCTTCTACACTTTTTCTAGGGTTTCTCATCCATCGATGAGGCATCGAGGTCGATTGAAATAAAGTACGAGCAATCTTAGAAGCAACCCCCCCTAAAAATAAGAAGGAATTGTAGAGGTTCATCGATCAGATAAATTTCCTGTGCCAATTCATCTCGAACTTTATAAGGAAATTAGCCCCTTCTCACTGCTAATTAAGTTGAAGGCTAACCTGGAATTTTTTTGGAAACAAGAACATCAGTCCGCCTTTGACCAGTTAAAGGAGTATCTCAAGAAATCACCTATTTTAATTCCTCAAAGGAAGGCATGCCATTTCTTTTATACATCTCAGCTATGGATGAGTCATTCAAAGCATTTCTTACGAAGGAAAATGATGACAGAAAAGAGCAGGCTATTTATTACTTGTCCATGACATTGCACGATGCTGAATGAAGATATTTGGCTATTGAGAAGTTATGCCTAGTGTTGTATTTCACTGCTATGAAGTTCCACCATTATCTGATGACAGAGTCGGTCTACGTCATTTCATCAACTGATCAAATAAAGTACATGCTCATGTGGCCAATCTTGCGAGGAAGGATTGGGAAGTGAATTCTAGCCTTATCAAAGTTTTCCTCAAGGTATGTTTCCCACTAGCCGACTATCTAGAAAGATTGTATGAAGTATGCAAACAAATGTCAGGTATGTTAAAGTTATAGTTCGTTATAGCGCATCTCCGCACCAAAGCTCCATTCGATCGTGAAACCACAACTTTTTTTTATGATGGGTCATCGACATCATAGGGTTGATATATTTGCCTTCCTTGAAGCAGTAGAGTTTCACCAACGTGGCGACTAATTACTTCACCAAATGGGTGGAGGCATGACTAACAAAAGGAATGAGACAGGTAGAAATTATGGATTTTATTAAGGAACACATCATCCTCCGATTCGACATTCCCAAGACAATTATAGTAGACATGGGAGTAGCCTTTTCAAGAGCACATATCCAAGCTTTTGCCGCCACATACAAGGTCAAGTTTGTGTACTCTACTTCGTATTATGCTCAAGCCAATGCATAGGCTTAGTCGACCAAGAAGATATTGAAAAATATTATTAAACATATCGTAGAGGATAATCCATGATTGTGGCATACGATGTTGTCCGAAGTGCTATGGGCTTACTGAACCTCATAAAGGATTAGTACAAAGATGACACCTTTCGCATTGACATATGGACACGATGGTGTATTACCCATGGAGGTTAACATTTCCTCTTTGAGGGTAGCATATCAGCACAAGCTAACTCTAGAAGAATTTACCGAGTCCATGCTTATGAAGCTAAAAGAGCTAGACAACATTCGATTGCTGGCCTTAGATAACTTAAGGGTTCACAAACTCAAGGTTACTAGAGTCTACAATAAAAAGGTAAAGGGAAAAAGCTTTCCTGAATGGGAAATAATGTAGAAAACCAAGCTTTTAATTAAAGAAAAAGATTAAAAAATACGAAAAGTGGTCGCCAACATGAGAAGAACCACTTAAAGTTAAGAGAGTCCTACGTAGAGGAACATATCGATTACAAGATATGGATGGCCGAGAAAATAGAAATCCTATCAACGGTAGATATTGAAAAAAGTATTATCCAACACTATGGGAGTCCATGCAAACCTTAAAAAGGATGGCCACTAATCAGGTCGTCGAGAACAAGGAATAAAGCAATAAGGGAAGTAAAAGATCGACCTCACAAATATTTGGTACGAGACATTGTTTTGTCTTCATCCTAATGGGGTTTTCCTCCTCAGGTCAGAGGAGATGTGGTGCGGTTCGGATGCCACAAACAGTGGAATCACCACATTGCTCGACCAGTCGAGAGCACTACTCGACTGGTCGAGTGATACTCAACTCAAAGTCCAGTGAGTAAATTAATTTGGAACTCCGTGGTACTCGACCAGTCGAGGTTAAGCAGATTTGAGTCCAGATTTTGTGCAAACTGCGGAAATTTGAGGCAGTTTCATAAAAAGTGCGAAAGGGAGTTACCTAAACTATAAATAGGGGTCCCTAAGGCTTTTCTAAGGTATGCAAGAGGTAATGCAAGGGAGTTTTCTAAAGCTTTGCAAGGGTTTGTTAAAAAGTTTAGGGCTATCAAAGGTGTGTGTGTGAGAGAGAGAGAGAGGAAGCTTGTGGAAGGGAGGTTCTGCTCATAGAGGTGATCTACTATGCACTCAACATCTCAGCGCTTCTACATCCTTGTAATTGGTGAAATCTCTCCATTTTTTTATTCTCTTATTGTTTATCCACTCCTACATGAGTGAAGAAGGTTTGATCCAAGCGAGGTATGCTTGTGATTGGTTGTAACATTCTACTTCATAGTGGATTGTTGATCTAGATGAGGTCCTACGATTTTTACCTCTTTGAGGGTTTTCTACGTAAAAATCTCGTGTGTCATGTGGTTTGTGCTTTAATTTATTTCATTACTTTATTATCTCATAATTCTGGTGGTTTGGGAGGCTAAATCCTAAGGTTTTGTGTAACGGCTCCCAACAAAGTGGTATCAGAGCTATTGGTTTATTGAACGTAGTGGGATCGGTTTGAATTATGGAAGGTGGCTCATCAAGGATGTTCAGTCTCAATGGTTCTAACTGGACCATATGGAAGGCAAAGATAGAAGACTTGCTTTATTGCAAGGACTTGTATGCTCCAATATCTGGTATATCAGCAAAGACAAAGGATATGACAGATGATGATTGGAAAAAGTTGGACCCTAAGGCGTTAGAGTTTATTAGATAATGGTTGGATGATTCCGTATTCCACCATGTGTTTACAGAGACCTCAGCCGCTAACCTATGGGTGAAATTGCAAGGGCTGTATGAGAGGAAGGCAGCCAACAATAAAATTTTTCTAATAAGACGACTTGTGAATCTCAAGTTCGAAGATGGTGGTTTTATGGCTGAGCACATGAATGAAGTCAGCAATATATTAAACCAACTCTCCGCTATGAAGATGGTAGTGGACGATGAATTACAGGCTTTACTATTGCTTAACTCATTGCCTGATAGTTGAGAGACATTGGTGGTGTCTCTAAGTAACTCCACACCAGATGAAAAGGTGTCCATGGAACAGGTAACTAGTTGTCTCTTCAATGAGGAGACAAGGAAGAAGTCTCAGGGGTCTACTCAGTAAGAAGCCCTTGTGATACAGGATAAAGGGAGAGAAAAGAACAGAAAGGGCGGGAAGGCTCAAGATAAATCAAGAGGTAAGTTGAGTACTAGGAAAGATGTTAAATGCTAGAATTGTGGCAAGAAAGGCCACTACAAGCAATAATATCGTAATAAGAAGAACGAAAAGAAAGGAAAATGAAAGGAGAAGGAAGATGAATCAGACTCTACTATGGTCTCTTCAGATGGCGATGTTGTAGTTATTCTTTCAGCAGATCACGATGTATGTCTCACAGCTATGAGTCAGGACACCAATTGGGTGATAGACTCAGGAGCTGCATTTCATGCGACTCCACGCAAGGACTTCTTCACAAGCTATAGGTCAGGTGACTTTGGGACCATGAAGATAGAAAATTCTGGCGTATCAAAGATCGTAGGGGTCGGTGATATTTGTGTGAAGACCAATATGGGCTGCACATTGGTTCTCAAGGATGTGAGGCACATTTCAGACCTTCACCTCAACTTGATGTCGACGGGAAGGTTGGATGATGATGGCTATGAAAGTCGGTTTGCTGGTGGGCACTGGAAGCTCGTCAAGGGTTTGTTGAGCGTAGCCAGAGGAAAGAAGTGTTGTACCCTTTACAAGAAAAGTGTTAGTGTGTGCAAGGGTGGGTTGAACGTAGCGGAAGATTTAGCTATTGACATGTGGCATAGGCGTCTAGGGCACATGAGTGAAAATTGGCTTTAGCTACTAGCGAGGAAGCGGCTTCTTCCAGACGTGACAGGTATACCTCTCAAAACCTGTATTGATTGTTTATCAGGAAAACGACATAGAGTTTCATTTGTTAAATATGCTTCTCATGTTAATAAAGTGTATGCATTAGATTTGGTTTATTCTGATGTTTGTGGTCCTAGGAGGATAAAAACCTTGGGTGGGGCATTGTATTTTGTCACTTTTATAGATGATGCATCTAGGAGGGTTTGGGTTTATGCTTTAAAATCCCAGGATTAGATCATCTTTGGTGTGTTTAAATTGTTTCATGTTATGGTCGAGAGAGAGAGAGGCAGATCATTAAAGTGCATCCGCACTGACAATGGTGGTGAATACATTGGTGACTTTTATGAGTATTGTAAGTTCCTAGGTATATGGCATAAACAGACGATTCTAAAGACCCCCTAACATGATAGTGTGGCTAAGCGAATGAATCGTACCATTGTAGAAAGAATTAGATGCATGTTATCCCATGCAAAGTTGCCCAAGACGTTCTGGGAAGAAGCAATGCATATCGCAATGTATTTGATAAGCATGTCTCCATCAGCCTTGTTGAATGGAGAAGTACCTGAGAAGGTGTGGACTAGACAGAATCTATCGTATAGTCATATCAGGGTATTTGGATGCAGGCATCCGTTCACGTACCAAAGGACGAGAGGTCCAAGCTTGATATGAAGATCAGGCAGTGTGTATTCTTGGGGTACGGTAATGAAAAGTTTGATTATAAATTGGGGGATTCGACCGAGAAGAAGCTCGTCAGGAGCAAAGATGTGGTATTCTTTGAAGATCAATGTATATAAGACATTTATAAGCCAGAGAAGAACCAGCCTAGTTCAGGTGAGCTAGAGGACATGGATCCGGTTATTCCTCCCGTGGTGCCTGATGATGGGAGAGTAAAGCAAGGTGCAGAGGACGAGGGAGTTCCTACAAAAGATGGACCGGGGGAGCAGCCCCCACCTGATCCACCTATTAAGCTACACGTGAGGAGGTCATCTAGGGACAAACAGCTGTCCAAGAGGTACTCACCGCATGAGTACAGTATGCTCACTAATGAGAGAGAGCCAGAAGATTATTCTGAGGCCCTAACCGAAAAGCATAAGGGAGAGTGGTTGAAAACTATGCAAGAGGAGATGAGATCCTTGCATAAGAACCACACCGATGATATGGTGAAATGGATATTGCGGCATCTAAGAGGCTCATCTAGGTTGAGCCTATGCTATGGTGACAAAAAACCTGTGTTAGAGGGCTACATAGATGCAGATATGACAGGTGACATATACTCCAAGAAGTGTACATGGGGGTTCATGTTCACGTTTGCAGGGGGAGAAGAGGCAGAGTACATCGAAGTCAAGGGCAAAGAGCATATGGTGTGTAGGCTAAGGAAGAGCTTGTATGGGCTAAAACAAGCTCCACGACAATGGTACAAGAAGTTTCACTCACTTATGTTGAAGCATGGGTATGACAGAACGGAGTCGGACTACTGTGTGTTCACGCCCAAGCTCTCAGATGGCGGATTCCTCCTAAGTCGAAAAGGGAGAGATTTGATGGAGTTTTTCTCCTCAAGTCAGAGGAGATGTGGTACGGTTCGGATGCCACAAATAGTGGAATCACAGCGTTACTCGACCAATCGAGAGCACTACTCGACCGGTCGAGTGGGGCACTTGACCGGTTAAGTGGTCGAGTGGTGCTTGACTTAAAGTGCAGCGAACAAATTGATTTGGAACTCTGTGGTGCTTGACCAGTCAAGGGAGGTGCTCGACTGGTCGAGTGGGCCGCTTGACCGATCGAGGACCCTGCTCAAAAAGTCGAGGTTACGTAGATTTGAGTCCGGATTTTGTGCAGATTGCGGAAATTTGAGGCGGTTTCGCAAGAGGTGCAAAAGGGAGTTACCTAAACTATAAATAGGGGTCCCTAGGGCCTTTCTAGGGTATGTAAGAGAGTTTTCTAAAGATTTACAAGGGTTTTCTAAAGGGTTTAGGGCTATCAAAGGTGTGAGAGAGAAAAAAAAAGAGAGAGAGAAGAGAAGCTTGTGGAAGGGAGTTTCTGCTTATAGAGGTGATCTACTATGCACTCAACATCTTAGCACTTCTACGTCCTTGTAATCGATGAGATTTCTCTATTTTTCTTTATTCTCTTATTGTTTATCCACTTCAGTATAAGTGAAGAAGGTTTGATCCAAGCGAGGTGTGCTTGTGATCGGTTGTAATGTTCTACTTCATAGTGGATTGTTGATCTGGACGAGGTCCCGTGGTTTTTACCTCTTTAAGGGTTTTCCATGTAAAAATCTCGTGTCGTGTGGTCTGTGCTTTGATTTATTTCATTGCTTTATTATCCCATAATTCTGGTGGTTTGGGAGGCTAGATCCTAAGGTTTTATGTAACGACTCCCAACACATCCAAATAATAAATAGTGGCCAAGCTTCAAGTTTAGGCTACATTCCATTGAGAGCGCCATTTTCAGTTTCAAAAATGAAACGTCAGGTTTCACATTTGTAATAAAAGCTAGCAATCATGCTAGGAGAATTTTGATGCTCATATTAACTTACACGACAGTCGAGCATGAGCCTTGTGCTGTCATGCGTCGTACATTGGAGTGGCCATCGAAAAATGAACGTTAAATGTCCCATCGCATCTCTCAATATAAATGGACATGGAGGCATTGTTTACACCCATTTTGGCACCCTGACGTGGACCAATGGAAAGCCTCCACGTGTTGACATTATGGGTTTGGTACTCACGGAAATCTTACTCATGCTCGAAGATATGTTCAATGAATCTTCCTCAAGCGATACACATTTCGTTATTAATGTAGTGGCATAGACCCTTACGCATGCCTTTAGGGGAGCGAACAATCGCATGTCACATGTTATAATTAGCGAGCTAATTAATACGATAGGGTGCTTAGTACGTCTATGAAGACCCAACGAGAAAAGACAAATCATATCAGTGATCTAGTTATGATATACTTGGTAAGGCCGTCTCTCGTGGTCCTTTTGAAATGGGATATTTTCCTAAAGATGTTCAAAGAATTTGTGAAGGCTTCGAAGATTCTGATATCCGAAGAGTGGATCGATATCCAAACAATTTCAGTTGTGGTTTGGACCCAAATCAAGAGAGAGCGAACATCAGGCAGATTAAGTACCAAGCCATATAATAATTGAAATTAAAAGAATGGGAAAGCTCGATAAAAGATCTGATCCGACCCATTCAATAACAGATCGAGATCAAGTGGCCCCAGTCCATCAATCCTTCTAAGATCCCTATCATCAAGGGGGGAGAGTTCAAGATAAATGCAGGAGGTGGTTGATCGGGCCAACAAGATGCAAATTATGATCGATTTGAGGTCTGGGATCAGCGGTAAAGGTTTCCTTGATGGATTTTTGAACCCAGATGCAATTCATACAGTTGTTTCCTAAAAGTCATCAACTATGAGAAGAAAATCGAAGAAGCCAAAAGCTTTGAATCTATCATAAAAAGAACACGTCTATCTACTTTTATAATTTATCTTTCATTTATCGTCTATCTTTACTTTTATCTTAGCATAGCCAAGCCTAGATCTAGCATAAATCGCTACTGTCCAGTGTTCACCACTACAGTACCGTAAAATTAGATTAAATGTTCACAACTCTAAGTTACTAGATCATGATCAACTGAGTTCTTACTTAAGCAATCACACTTATCTGGTCACGTCCTGCTGACCATTCGCCTTGATCATCTATTCATATAAACATATCAGCTAGTTATCTCTCGTTTGTTTATTTCTCTAGGTTATTTTCAATAACCTGCTGATTATAATGGGCCATATATTCAATTAATGAAATGAACATTGTTAAGCCTTATTTATTTATTTATTTGTTTATCTTCATTCTTTTAAGGAATTTATTTATTTTACTAATGAAAGAACAAACCTTTAGACACAAGGCAAAAAGAATCCATCAGGAAGGACTAACCCTTACCTTTTCACAAATTGTCTGACCGCTGATCACAACCCGTGGTTGAGAGGATAACTGGATCCGTATACAATTTCTAATTAGTTTGACTCAACGCAGGGCACCAATGTTCAATCAAACATTGTGTCGAGTACGATTCTGGCATGCTTGCACTTCTTAAACGCACACAAAATCTAAATACAGGTCCTCGATCACATGTATCGCCTTATGTTTGATTAAATTTAGTCAATAGCAGGGCACAATTACTTTTACCTTGATCTTGAGCACAAATTGTGATTCAGATTTACATAAAATTAAGAACAAGTGCACGGTCAAGTTTGAGAAATTTTTATGTACAAAACTAGTTAAAATCTGAACACATTTTGTACTCAATTCAATGGTCGAGCTTGTACAATTTTCTGACTAAATAATGGCCTGATTTGTACCCATCTTGTACACGATCTAACAACTGGAATTTATATAAAATCGCATTTTAGCAATAATAAGAATTCGTACAACATTTCACAAATTAATATAATGTACTTAATCAAAAATTAAATTTTTTTGGCACTACATTTGGGTTTCAAAACGCTCCTGCCATACACCTGTTTTGGGGCCTCATTAAACGTCTAGAAATGCACTACTTGTAAGCCTTATCAGACGTCCAATAATGAAAATTTTCCAAGCCCTAATGTATGGATAGAATCACATCAAGCCATGATACTTGGACACAATTATAAGATCAAATTTACAAATTTTCTAGGTAAAATAGAATGGACCAATTTGTCACCAATTTGGAGCATTTATATGGTCAAGATCTATCCATCTTTTGTGATCAATTGGACTTTATTTGTCCACTTTCAATGTCTACAATTGTCTGTCCAAATTTGGTCAGATTTGTACATCCACTCTATAGTCTAATTTGGGCAGATTTAAACTGAAATGGATTGGCTACTCCCCCTGCCACCAGCCCGGTGGCTGGTGGTCGTTACTGTGTGGGCCTTACCATGATGTATGTGTTTCTTCCACACGGTTCATACATTTTTACAGATCATTTTAGGGTTTGATCCCAAAAATGAGAGCGATATAAATCTCAGGAAGACCACACCACTGGAAAACAATAGTGATTGAATATCCACCATTAAAATCCTCCTAAGGCCCATTGTACTGTTTATTTGACATCCAATCTATTGATTAGGTCATACAGGAAAAAACAAATATCAGCTTGATCCAAACTTTCATGGCCCTCAGAAAGTTTCTAATGGTCTACGCTCATTCAACACTATTTCCTGTACTGTGGTCCACTTGAGATTGGGATATACCTCATTTTTGGTCTTATACCGTGAACGGAATGGATGAAACACATACACCGTGGTGAGGCCCACAGAGAACCGACCACGGGCCATCCGGTGGTGGCAGGGAGAGTAGCCAATCCGTTTCCGATTTAAACACCCAATCAGTGGGTCGCGTTTGGCTAATGACGCTGCCACAAGCCAGGTGGCTAGTGGTTGGTGCTATGTGGACCCCCGCACCATGATGTATGTGTTTTATCCACGCTGTTCATCCATTTTGAAATATAATTTTAGGACTTGATTCTAAAAATGAGGTAGATATAAATCTCAGGTGAACCACACCATGGGAAAACAGTTGTGATCGAATGTCCACCATTAAAAACCTTCTGGGGCCCACTGTAATGGTTATTTGACATTTAACCTGTTGATTAGGTCATAAAGACTTGGATGAATGGAAAAAATATATATCAGCTTGATCCAAAACTTTTGTGGCCCCAAGAAGTTTTTAATGGTGGGAGTTTAATTAACACTTTACGGTCCACTTGAGATTTGGATAAACTTCATTTTTGGGTTCATACCATAAAATGACCTGTAAGAATTGGTGGACGGTATGCATGAAAAGCACACATCATGGTGGGGCCCATGCAGCACTGACCACTGGCCATTGGCTTGTGGCAGGGTGAGTAGCCAATCCGTTTCCCAATTAGTGGTTCATTTTGAAGATTTGCATCTCCCTTGCATAAACGGATTGGCTACTACCCTGCCTCCAGCCCATGGTACTGGGTGCTCCATGGGCCCCACCATGATGTATTTGTTTCATCCATTCTGTTCATCCATTTTTACAGATCATTTTATGGTATGAGACCAAAAATGAGGTATATACCAATCTCAAGTGGACCACAAGACAGGAAACAATGGTAAATGAACGTCGACCATTAAAAACTTTTTGGGGGCCATAAAAGTTTTGCATCAAGCTAATCTTTGTTTTTTCCCTTAATTTGGGTTTGTATGACCTAATCAACAAATTGGATGTCAAATAAACACAGTGGGCCTTAGGAGGATTTTAATGGTGGATATCCAATCACTATTTATTTCCTGTGGTGTGGTCCACCTGATATTTATGTCTCTCATTTTCAGGATCAATTCCTAAAATGATATGTAAAAGTGGATGAAACAAATACGTCATTGTGGGGCCACTGAGCACCGACCACTAGCCATCGGCCTGATAGCAGAGGGAGTAGCCAATCCGTTTCCCTCCCTTACAAGATTCGGATTGGACAGATGTACCTGTGACTTTCAATCAATTTTGACAGTGTATCTAGCACATTGTTGCCTGTAATAAAATTTATCCCTTGGAAGCTCAACCATAGTTAAATAATGAAGTTAATCAAACCTTAGTGATTGTTATGGGGAAATTTGTACGAGGATAATCGGGATCAGCCTGAGCTACACGCCTTGAATGATAAAGTCTCGGAAGGAGGATACAACATTAGGGGCCAACTCCCAAGTTATGAGTCAGAACTATAATCCTGATTTGCCCACCTAAACCCTCATTCACATCCGAAGGAGACTGGTTGAGCAGGGCCTGATCTTCGTTCTTAGCATCAATCAGCGAACTCCGACCCTAGTAACCTATTAATGGACTCCGACCATTGGAACTCAGCTTCATGTTTATGCGATCCTTGGTCAAGTTAGGGTATGAATATTCCATATGTCAAGGTCGAGGCCGAGTTAGGGCATTTATATGACATGCGCAGAGGCCGAGACCGAGTCCAAGCACGGGCGTATTATGTGCCGAGGCTAAGGACGAGCCTATGATGGTACTCCATACGCCGAGTCTAGAGATCGACCTGGATGAAAACATGACCGATGATCTCGCCCAAAGATACATGCCATTAAGACACGATACGCCGCATGGTCCAAAGATTATGGATAATATCTCCACGATCATAATATCCCGCTGATTGAGTGAGCCGAGATTCGTTGACGTGTATCGTTTAACCTACAGGTATAAATACCAGGGGACCCCATGGCTATAGGTACGTAATATCTCACACCCTCTCTCTACACTAAACTTAGACCCAGATTCCCTAGCCTGACTTAGGCATCGGAGGGTCCCCCGGTTGAGCCAGGGTCTCCTTTGCTCACCACTTTGTGTAGGACCAAGGTTCGCTGAAGGTTCATGACATTGAGTGGAGGGTGGTCAAGATTTTGACATCAACATTTTTTTACGCCGTCTGTGGGAAACTCAAACAAAAAGTTAGTAGGTTTTACCAGAAATGGCAAGAGGAAAGAAAAATGCGATAGTGATGAAGCCTGAACCCAACGGGGAACACCAATCTTCTTCGCTGCTGCACACCGAGTCAGCTCCGATAGGACCATCCCAACGGACTCGGAGCAAAGGATGAAAATACAGGTTGCTGCAAAATGAAGTCCAGATACTGAAGGACAAGATCAGTTGGATGAAGGCACACCAGAACCAGTAGCCACCACTAAACTTGTTGGAAGTCCCTCCAACACTCGAAGAGCAACCGCCGCCAATCAGTTCCCGGACCAGAGGTTCCCAAGCGCAGTCCGCACGCGCTCCCAACCCTGCGCATAACACAGTGCCTCAGGAGCGATCCGACCGAATCACAGAACCTACTCGCGATGCCGAGTAGTCTTACGTGTCTGCCACTTTGGCTCTGGCCCCCACTGACCTCCGCCATCGGCTGGAGAGAAGTAGGTGGGGCAAAACATTTGAGGTGGCGGATGCCCTCCAAGAGACAGTAGCCGAGAATTAGAACCCTTTGGAAGCACAGTTCAAGGAACTCCGAGACCAGTTTAAGGCGTTCCAAAAGAAACAGCAATCTGCGTCCATCCCAACTGTGGTCCAGATAATGATGGAAGAGATCGAGCCTCCCTTCACCTCAAAAATCATGGACGAGGTGATGCCGTCGAGGTTCAAGATGCCTCTTATCATCCAATTCTCCGGATCCAGAGACCCATCGGAACATGTGGAGTCATACCGTTCGCGGATGCAAATCCAGTCAGCCACAGATGCTATGATGTGTCGAGCCTTCTTAATAACTCTCTCCGGGTCTGCTCGAAATTGGTACCGATAACTTAAACTAAAAACGATTAGCTCCTTCTCAGAGCTCAGTAAAATGTTCCTTACCCAGTTCGTCTATGGTAAGAAGAGTCGAAAGCCAACTATGCATTTGTTCACCCTCAAGCAGGAGAACAAAGAGCCGTTAAAGGATTACATTGCCCGCTTCAACGAGGAGGCGTTGTTAGTGGAAGATTACGACGATAAAATGGCGCTTTCAGCCATGTTTAGCAGACTCAAAGAAGGAAGGTTTACCTTCTCAATAGGGAAAAATCCACTGACTACCCTGTCCAAGCTCATCAGCAGGGCTCAGAAGTACACCAATGCTGACGAGTTCTCCAACTCCCGTAGAAACATTTAAGTAGCCGAAATATCGTAAAAAAAAAAGAGACTGAGGAACGAAGAACCTTAGTCATCCAGCAAAAAACCTGATGATCGAGCCCCTCGTGATCGTCGGCCAAGCCGGAGGCCCGAGGGAAAATTCCATTCTTACACTCCTCTTAACACCTCTACGGAGCATATTTTGTTAGATATTAGGGGCCAGAAACTCCTGAATTTCCATGTCTGCATGAAGACCGACACAGAGAACTGGGACAAGCGCAAGTACTGCAGATTCCACCGCGACCACGACCACAACATGAGCGACTGTGTGGATGTCAAGGACAAGATCGAGACCCTTATCCGCAAGGATCATCTGCATTGATACACTAAGGAGGAGAGGTTGGCTCGGAAAGAAGAAAGGCCGAGCAAAGTAGTGGAAGAACCTGTGAAAATTTGAACTATTTATGGCAGTTCATCTGGTGGAGGCGACTCGAACAGGGCTTGTAAAGCCCACTCTCAGAATTATGACCCTAAGCACTATGTCCATCTGACCGAAAGGTCGAGGAAAGAGCTCCATGTCAGCCTCTGCAGCTTGACTTTTAGAGAAGATGACCCACGCGGAATCCAGCATCCGCACAATGATGCCCTCGTGGTAGCTATGACCATAGCTAACCATAAGGTCTTCCGTATCTTGGTCGACATGGGAAGCTCAGCGGACGTCATTTACTTCGAGGCGTTCGAGAGAATGGGTATCAACAGGTCACGCCTCCGACCCGTGAGACCCCTCTACACGGCTTTGTCGGGGATAAGGCTATCTCCTAAGGAGCCACCTCCTTCCCAGTAACAATGGGAGAAGGACAGCACCAGGTCACACTTCTAGTGGATTTTCTGGTTATCAATGTGCCATCGATGCATAATGTTATTTTGGGCCGACCCTCCCTCAATACAATGAGGGCGGTTGTGTCCACATACCACTTGATGATGAAGCTCCCCTCCGAGGGTGGGGTTGGATACCTCCAAGGGGACCAGCGTGAAGCTTAGAGATGTTATGCAATAGCTGTAAGAAAAGGGTCGGTGAAACAGGCCCTCACCGTCAATGTCCTCGACACCACGGAAGATCCCCCTGAGAACTTGGAGACCATCCCGCTTGAGGAAGCCGACCCAAGCAGAACTATCCAACTCAGGACATCGCTGAATTTTGAGCAAAGGTCTCAGATGTTGACTTTTCTACAATAGCACAAGGACATTTTCGCATGGTCTCATGAGGATATGACGGGAATCTCTCCGGAGGTTATGCTTCACAGACTGAATGTGGATCCGGACCACAAACCAGTGAAACAGAAGAGAAGGACGTTCGATACCGATAGGTATACAGCCATAGCCGATGAAGTTTCCAATCTTCTCAGCGTCTGCTTCATTAAAGAAATACATTGTTTGGTCTGGATCGCCAACGTGGTTGTAGTGAAGAAAGCAAGCAGGAAATGGTGGGTCTGTGTCGACTACTCGGACCTGAACAAGGCATGTCTAAAGGATTATTTCTCAGTGCCTCGAATCAATCAACTAGTCGATAGCATGGCTAGTCATGAATGCCTCTCCTTCTTGGATGCCTATTCTGGGTACAATCAGATCCCGATGCATCCCCCAGATAGGCAGAAGACTACCTTTGTCACCAATAAAGGGCTTCACTGTTACCAGGTCATGCCTTTTGGCCTGAAGAACACTTGGGCAACATACCAGAGATTGGTGAATCAGATATTTGCTAATCAGATCGGATAAATAATGGAAGTTTACGTTGATGACATGCTCTTCAAGAGCGTCGGAGCATCCGACTACATCGTAGACCTTGGAGTGACGTTTTCAATCCTCCAAGAGTATCGCATGAAGCTGAACCGAGCCAAATGTGTCTTAGGGGTCGGTTCTGACAAGTTCCTTAGGTTTCAAGTCAGCTAGAGAGGCATCGAGGTGAATCTCGAGAAGATAAGAGCGTTGCTTGACATAAGCTCCCCACGAACAACAAAGGAAATCCAATGCCTAACTGGTCGAGTGGCAATACTCGGATGGTTTATCTCCAGAGCTACCGATAGGTGTCTCCCCTTCTTTCAGCAACTAAAAAGCCATAAGAAGGCTGAGTGGACCTCTGAATGCAAGCAGGCATTCCAGGAGCTAAAATAATACCTGGGTTCGCCTCCCTTACTCTTAAAACTAGAAGAGGATGAGCCCTTACTCTTGTACTTGGCGGTCTCGGCTTCGGCCATCAATTCTGTACTCATCAAGGAGGTAAGAAATAAACAGTATCCCGTTTACTACACGAGCAAAGCTGTAACATCCTGGATTTTCACTGTTTTGGATTTTCAAAAATTCTTGAATTTTTTTTGTAATTAACTTATATTATCACTTACTGACCATTAACACTCAATGTTAGTTTATACACAGGTGGAACCAGTAAAGAACTGCACAAGTCCAATTAATCAACCGTAGAAATCCAATGAATCCGCCCGATCACTTGAACATCAAGTTTAGCCCCATGATTTACTCACATAAGGCCCAAATCTAACCGACTCATCGCTAACTAATCAAGACAATCATAACTAAATTAAAGATCTAACCGAAGCCAAGTCAGATAAGGCCCAGATCTTGACTAATAGACCAAATCAACCCCTTTACTCTTTTAGCTTAAAACTGACGGTTTAGATTAATCATGACCAAATCTCCACTTTCACTAGTTATAAATAGGCCACACTATGAACATAATTAATTCAAACCCTAATCATTACCCACGAGAAATCTCAATACCTAATTCATTCCAGAAATGCCCCGATTTTCCAAACAAGCTCTAGACCGCTTGTTATTGGGCCACTAATTCTAAAACTATAGAATAATGTCCATCTCACTGGGCTTGACGTCCATCGTGGGAGTCGGACCTAGGTACTATCCATAACTACTCAACTTGAGCCAAATGACGAGTGTATGAGAAGTGCAAATACCCTAAAGGAAGAAGCTGAAACTTAAGTGAATTGGGTCGTCCACTCTTATGCAAAGTTGAGGATTTTGAACCGTTGGTTTACGACAAAACTTCACACGTGGAGTAAGGATATTTCCCTGCTCATATCCGTATAGCCGCGGCCCTGATCGATTATCGGTGACCATTGAATAGACTTCTAATCATATCTATCGATCGACGCATCCAAATGGTGGACCGATCATATCCATACGTAGATCATCGTTAGGGCTAACTATCTTATGGTGTATATCAATATGTATGCCCCATAATAGGCCTTAAAGGTTAGAAAGACCCTCCTATAGGGCTACTATAGTAAAAACCTAGCCCTTTGGGCCATTTACACCAAATATGGCACTATATAAGGGTTTCATTTGGGCATCCCTCTCCCCATACGAATTTACCCTAGAAAAAAGAAATAGATAAAGGGAGAAGAGAAAGAGGAGAAAAGAGGAGAAAGAGAGAGGGAGAGCTTGGAAGCATGAGGATTTGTACACCTTCACCCTTTCATCTCCTTTATAGCAACATTGTCCTTCATTGGTGTCGATCTGGTGACGATTGAAGGTAAGTATTGAGTTATGTTTGTAGGTTTAGGTCTTGTATTTAATTCCTTCTAATTCTTACAAGCTTGTATGCTTATTTAGGCATTTCAACGATAATTTCCTAACACCATAACCTTACAGGCGCCGTGAATCGAGCGGTTCATCACAAGGTGCGGACTATTATCCTTACGTGGCCTAACACTAATTTTACTATGAGTTTAATGATTATACATGTTAGGATGATGTGCATGAGTAATCTAGAGAGAACCTAACAAAAACCTTTTATGATAGGTCCCCCCTAAATTCCATGAAATGGTTAAGTGTCATTTGTTTGTCCTTCAACATGATTGATTTTGGTGTGGCATGTTCACCCCATGTAAGATTTTAGTAAATTTCATGAAATGATTAAATGTTGTTTATTTGTTCTTCAACATGATTGCATTAATCTTTGTTGTATGTTTGGCCTATGAATGATGTATATTCTTGATCTGTTCAGTAATCCCCACTCAACACACACACATTAATGTCATATTTTTTTATAGTTACATTATAGAAAAATATAAATTTTTATGTTGGAGGTATGAGTGCATGACTTTACTTGTGTTAGAAGGTGAATCCGGAGTTGTTGAAATATTATCAAATGTCTTCAAACCCCTAGGTTGGTCAGGGAACTGAGGTGGGAGAAGATGGTCCAATTGGTAGGACCATCCTGTGGCTAAACCAGTGGATTTGGGCAGATGCGAATGGGCGACAATATTGGACTACATAGGTCGATTGTTCTCGATGTCGTTCGTTACGTACTCGCCTGAACTCGCATGGTCTAGTTCGCTTACTGACCAACCATGTTTGTTAGCCATGTCTGCTCACACCTGTATGGAACTTGGAACACCCTTCAACCACTGAAGCCTATTGATAACCATTTGAAACCAATCCACTGACTCGAGAGCCGGGCATGGTGGAATGGAATATTGTGTCCGAGCGGTAGGCCTACGTTGGGGTGATGAGCCTTCCCGTAGTGACCGCGAGCGATCCCTCTTCTTAGCACTTCCCATGTGCTTAAAATCGGGGATGGGAAACTCGATAGGATCAAGGATCGCGGGGTCCTGGCCTCCCACATTGAGGGGTCTTGGCCTCGCAATTAGTTGAGGGCAATGATACATGAGGTGTACCAGTTTCCCCCATCTGCTGGAAGAATGAAATTAATTAAAAACTCAGTTAACATGATCACGATCGCATTGCACTACTTAGGTTGGCGACTCGGCAGTTGAGGTCGCATTGAGGGAGTGTTGGTTATACGTGATCGTTAGATGAAGTCGCTTAAGGGAGTGTTATTGTGAGGTCATGCATCATATCATAATACATGCATATGCATTAATAAGACTATTTAGGGATCTGTGAATGTATGCCTTTCATTAAATTCATCATATAATTGATGCTTGTTGTAACTTAAGGCTAATAGTAAACATTGAGTTAGCTACTCACTCTCACTTTGGGACGGTGTTTTGAAACACCAACCAGACCCTTTACTAGATGCAGGTGAGGCAGAGCTCGACGAGTTGAGTGAGGTGAGCATAGATAGGGAAGAGAAGCTTTCCTACGTCTAGCTTATGGGTGGATCATTGTTGACTGTTCGGGTTGTTTATGGGTTGTTGAGCAGGGATCTAGCGCACCATTTTCTTTGGGCATTTCTTATATAAATTTTATCGGGCAACAACGCCTTGTGCGACCCGTTTGATATTCCTATAGACTTGTATGTCTTAGTTGCATTTATTTCAGTAGATTAGTTGTCGTTATGGTTTATGTTCCAGCCAATTCCTTTATTGCTCATTTAAATTGAGTTATGTACAAATCACCATAATTAGGATATAAACGACACCCAGGAATTTGGAGGCCGAGTTCCTACACGGCCCTTGAAAATTCGGGGTGTTACAAAAGCAATGGTGCCCACCAAGACCAGATACCCGAGCATTGAAAAGTTGGTGCTCAACTTGGTTTTTTCGGCATGGAGGCTTCGTCCGTACTTCCAAGCACACACCATCATTGTCCTGACCGATTCCCCCCTCAGGCAAGTCCTTCAGAAACCATGTCTTCGGACGGCTTACAAAATGGGCAATAGAACTCAGGGAGTTTGACATCGAATATCGTCCGAGGATTGCGATTAAGGGCTAGGTTGTGGCTGACTTCATAGTTGAATTCACTATCCTGAAAGATGATACCAAAGCAGAAGCATCCTCGACAACCCCACCAGTTCCATTGCCTGCCAAAAATCTGGAGTCGGAGTGGAGGTGGGTCCTTTATGTCGACGGGTCTTCCAATGCTAAGCGAGCTGGGGCGAGAATTGTCTTGGTCGCGCCTAACTCTACAACTATCCACTATGCCATCAGGCTCGGTTTCAGAGCCTCTAATAATGAAGTAGAATATGAAGCTCTATTGGAAGGACTCAGACTGGCGGCGAGTCTGGGAGTTCAGTCCCTTGAAGTGCGATGTGATTCCCAACTTGTGGTGAACCATATCTCCACCGAGTATGAGGCCAAGGAAACCATGATGGTGGCTTATTTAGCCGAAGCCCGAAAATTGATCGAAAGGTTCTAGAGTTGCACTATCAACTAGATTTCGAGGGCAAAGAACTCTTAGGCCGATGCCATAGCAAGGTTAGCCTTGACCGTGGAAGGAAAGATTCCTCGAATCATTCCCGTAGAATTCATGGAGAGCCCGAGCATCGACCAAATGGAGCGAGAAGTGGTTAACCAGGTCGAGACTGCACCAAGTTGGATGGACCCAATCTATGACTACCTTGTATCTGGTGAGGTCCCCCATGACAAGCTGGAGGCTCAATGCCTAAAGATTAGAGCAGCCCAATATATTATCCTGGATGGGGTCTTATAAAAGAAGGGGTACTCACAGCTCTACCTCAGATGCCTTTGACCCGAAGAAGCGGATTACTTGATAAGAGAAATCCACAAGGGCATCTGCGGTAATCACTCCGGTGGCTGAGCCTTAACTCTAAAGATACTCTGCCAGGCGTACTTCTGGCCGACCATCCGAGAGGACTCGAAAGATTATATCCAAAGATGTGACAAATGTTAGAGGTTTGTAGTGATACCGAGGCAGCCTGCAAAAGAAATGACCCCTATGAGTGGGCCATGGCCGTTCGCTCAATGGGGGATTGACATCATTGGACCTCTGCCCACAGGGAAAGGACAGGTGAAGTTTGTTATTGTCGCAGTCGATTACTTCACTAAATGGGTCGAGGCCGAGCCCGTGGCTAAGATAACCGAACAGAAGGTGATCGACTTTGTCTGGAAGAATATCATTTGTTGATTCGGAATCCCACGCACCATCGTTTCTAACAATGGCAAGCAGTTCGACAATGATAAGTTCAGAGGCATGTGCAGGAGGCTCGGCATCTTGAATGCTTACTCCTCGCCTTGGCATCCGCAATCTAATGGGCAGGTGAAAGCCATAACAAGGTCATCAAACACCACCTTAAAAAAAGTTAGAGAAAGAAAAGGGCAACTGGGCTGAGGAGCTTCCGTTTGTCCTGTGGGCATATCGGACCACGACCCAGTCATCTACTGGGGAGACCCCCTTTTCACTGTCATATGGCTCGGAGGCGGTCGCCCCAGTCAAGATTGGCCTCCCAACAACTTAGGTCAGGAACTACCAGGAAGATCAGAATGCAGAGCATATCATAGCAAGCCTCGACTTGCTCAAATAAGCTAAAGATATCGCCCGACTCTGAGTTGCTGTCAACCCCCAACCAGCATTTTGCTAGTCCCGAGCAAAGTATGCGAAAAATAAGTTGAGAATTACGAAACAATTCCTGTAAAACCGAGTGATATTTTGAAAAACCCAGATACGAGAATTCTAAGATTCATGAATGTTAGGTATTACTTTCTTCTAGACTCAAGTGCACGGTAAACTTCATAATTAAGTTCAAAGTATTACTCCATCAATTAGAAAAATTCTAAACATTGAGTTCCATGAGTGTATAGTGTAATCTCGGCTTATCATCATTAAAATTCACTTTTTTATTTCAGGATATCATTGGTAACCAACAAGATAATTCATGATAACCAAAACTTAAACCAAAACTTGCCTCATAGATCATCTTTTCATTTTTTCAAGTTTTGATTTTTCTAATAAAAGTAATGCCAAGGAGGGGAATCAAATCCTCACTTATAGGGAGCAAACCTAAGGTAAAGACTGTACACCCAACTCTTTTTTTTCAAATATCATCCATGGGGAATCGAATCCTCACCCATAGGGAACAAACTTATGGTAAAGACTGTTTACCCAATCCATTCAATTTTTCCAAGTTGGTTCCTTTCATATTTAGTGATTACCAAGTTAATCCTTCAATATCAAACTAAACCTTTAATGTGCAAGCGAGAAGTGTTTTGTGAAATCATGACTCAATCAATGTTTACAACTTTTAATTCCGGATTAACCATTCAAACTTAATTATGAAATCTAAAAGATACTGAATCCAGGAGTTATAAATTACCAACATTATGTATCTTGAAATTCACAAAAAATTCCAAAGAAAAAAATTAAAAATTTTCAAAAATTTTCACAATTTTTGCTCAAAACCAAGAAAACACTGATTAGGAAACCTAATCTCCCACCCCAACCTAAAATCGACATTGTCCTCAATGTAAAAGAAATAAGCATGCAATGCACATGGGACAACGAAAATATAAGAGGAGTGATGGAAAGATAATACCTGGATGAAAGAATCAAGAGGCTTTCCAAAGATATCTACGTAAGAGCAGGTCAGCACAAGAGAGAAACCAACAGAAGTAAAATAAAAATAACAAAAATAAAATCCTACCTACACCACTTTCGCAGGTGCTCTCGATTACATTTAGCGTATGTAACAAGCCTTTAAACCCCTAGGTTGCCCCTAGTGGACGAGTTGTAGTCTCGTGAGGGTTTACAGCAATATTACCCACAAACATGGAACTAACTAACTAGGAAAATGAAAAGCTGGGTTGGCTCCCAGGAGCGCTAAGTTTATCGTCTATCTTAAAACAGAATAAAGGAAACTACCCTAGTCCTATGAAAATAGGAAACCTACCTATACCTCCATCAGACTAGGAGATCAATCCTGGTAAATAGGATTAGTCAGAGGTATGGACATGTCCTCTGAATCAAATTTCTCGACAAATGGCTTTAAGCGATGTCCATTTACTTTAAACTCCTTGCCATTGTCAGGATCTCTTATCTCAACGGCCCCATGAGGATACGCAGTGACCACAATGTAAGGGCCAGTCCAACGAGATCGAAGCTTACCTGGAAAGAGATGTAATCGAGAATTATAAAAAGGACTTTTTGACCAGGTGTGAATGATTTTCGTAGAATACATTGGTTATGAAACGCCTTCATTCTGTCTTTGTAAATTCTCGAGTTCTCGTACGCATCGTTCTGGATTTCTTCAAGTTCATTTAATTGAAGTTTACGTAGCGAGCCAGCGTTGTCCAGATTGAAATTCAGATTTTTGATCGCCCAGTACGCTTTATGTTCCAACTCCACAGGCAAGTGACAAGCTTTCCCATAGACAAGTCTAAAGGGAGACGTTCCAATAGGGGTTTTAAAAGCAGTACGGTATGCCCATAAGGCATCGGTCAATCGGATTGATTAACTGTTTTCTCCAAGATATGTTTGATCTCCCTATTAGAAATCTCAGCTTGTCCACTTGTCTGTGGATGGTATGGGGTGCTCACCTTATGAGAGATACCGTATTTCTTCATTAAGCTCTCGAATGGTCTATTACAAAAGTGTGAGCCCCCATCACTAATGATGGCTCGAGGCGTCCCGAACCGCGAAAGGATGTTCTCTTTTAAGAATTTAATGACCGTGCGATGGTCATTATTTCGGCACGGAATTGCTTCGACCCATTTAGTGACATAATCTACGGCGAGCAAAATATATAAATTTTCAAATGATTGGGGGAATGGTCCCATGAAATCGATGCCCCAGCAGCCAAATGCTTCTATGATAAGGATGGGATTCAAAGGCATCATATTTCGACGGGACAATGCTCCCAATTTTTGACAACGCTCACAAGCCTTGCAAAACTCATGAGTGTCCTTGAACATAGTGGGCCAATAAAAGCCACACTGTAAAATCTTGGCCATGGTCTTTTTAGCAGAAAAGTGACCACCATAGGCCTGTGAGTGACAGAAGGAGATAACACTCTGATGCTCATCGTCTGGCACACATCTCCTCAAGATTTAGTCTAGGCAATATTTAAATAAATATGGATCGTCCCAGAAAAAGTTACGTACCTTGGTAAAGAAGTTCTTATCTTGTGCAGTCCAATGTGTCGGTATGGAACCTGTGGCAAGATAATTGGCAATATCAACGAACCAAGGTGAATGAGAGACTCTGAACAGTTGTTCATCAGGAAACATGTCATTGATATGGGTCGCCTTAGGGGAATCAAAGGTATTAAGGCGAGACAAATGATCGGCCACTACGTTCTCTACTCCCTTTTTATCTTTAGTTTTCAAATCAAATTCTTGGAGTAGAAGGATCCATCGTATCAGGTGGGGCTTAGAATCATTCTTAGAAAGAAGATACTTAAGTGCCGCATGATCTGTGTAGATAATGATCTTGGATCCGATCAAATAGGATCTAAATTTATCCAAAGCGAACACTACGGCTAGGAGTTCCTTTTCCGTAGTCGAGTAGTTCACTTGGGCAGAATTTAAAGTTCTACTTACGTAAAGAATGACGTAGGGCCTCTTATCTTTTCTCTGGCCTAGAACTGCTCCAAGAGCATAATCAGAAGCGTCGCACATAAACTCAAAAGGAAGGCTCCAATTGGGTGGTTGCATGATAGGTGCAGTGGTTAACATGCCCTTAAGCTTGGTGAAAGCTTCCTGGCATTGCTTAGTCCACTCATATGGTGCGTCCTTTTGCAGAAGATTATATAAAGGACGAGAGAGGAGACTAAAGTCATTTATGAATCGTCTCTAAACCCTGCGTGTCCTAAGAAGGATCGCACATCTCTGATGTTCTTAGGTGGAGGTAGGTTAGAGATAAGATCGATTTTTGCCTTATCCACCTCGATTCCTTTGGACGAGATAATATGTCCAAGGACAATGCCCTTATGAACCATGAAATGGCACTTCTCCCAATTAAGTACCAAGTTCTTCTCTTCACATCTTTTCAGCACACATTTAAGACTCTCTAAGCACTCGCTGAAAGATGAACCGAAAACAGAGAAATCGTCCATGAAAACCTCTAGATATTTCCCCACCATATCAGAAAAGATACTCATCATACATCGCTGAAAGGTGGCGAGGGCATTACATAATCTGAATGGCATCCTTCTGTATACAAAGGTGCCGTAGGGACATGTAAATGTAGTCTTTTCCTGGTCCTCAGGGGCGATTTCAATCTGATTGTAGCCCGAATACCCGTTAAGGAAACAGTAATAGGAATGACCAGCTAGCCTTTCCAAGATTTGATCAATGAAGGGCAAAGGAAAGTGGTCCTTCCTCATGATGGTATTCAGCTTCCTGTAGTCAATGCACATTCTCCAACCAGTAGTAACTCTAGTTGGCACGAGTTCATTATTGGCATTGGCTATGATGGTGATCCCGGACTTCTTAGGAACCACCTGAGTTGGACTCACCCATTGACTATCGGATATGGGGTATATGATACCCACATCCAATAGTTTAAGAACCTCGGCCTTAACCACTTCCCTCATGTTTGGATTTAGTCTACGTTGTGATTGCCGAGCGGTTTTCGCATTATCCTCAAGATAAATGCGGTGAGTACAAATCGAGGGGTTGATTCCCTTGAGGTCCGCTATCGTCCATCCAAGGGCTCCCTTATGCTCAATGAGAGTAGATATGAGCATACTCTCATGTTCTTTCTCCAGGTGGGCAGAGATCACCACTGGGTATGTTTCATCTTGACCTAAATAGACATATTTCAACTCAGAGGGCAAAGGTTTTAGGTCAAGCTTCGGTGGCTTAAGGTTAGACGGTAGAGGCACTGCATCAGTTTAGGGCAACTCTTCAAATTGTGGCCTCCACCGGTTAACTTCAAGTACCGGTGCAGTATCAAGCAAGGCACATGTCTCCCTAATCATGTCATCATCAAAATCATGGGAGTGGGCCAGGCACGTCTCTAGAGGGTCAGAGGATAAGGTCAGAGGTGTCGTATCTTCCACTAAAGAGTCAATCATGTTAATGTCGTGGAAATCGTCATCATCCTCTAAGTTTCTACCATTATTGAAAAAAATGTTTGACTCCAATGTCATATTCCCAAAAGACATAGTCATGACACCATTCTTGCAATTGATAATTGCGTTTGAAGTGGCAAGGAATGGGCAACCAAGAATGACGGGGATCTGAGTGGTCATGTTATTGATGGGTTCGGTGTCCAGGATGATAAAATCTATAGGGTAGTAAAATCTATCAACTTGGACTAACACATCCTCAATTATCCCTCTTGGTACACGAACAGAGCGATCAGCAAGTTGTAGTGTGGTTAGGGTGGGTTTTAATTCACCCAAACCTAACTGTTTGTATACCGAGTAGGGAATCAGATTGACGCTCGCTCCTAAGTTAAGAAGTGCATGATCAATTCGATGGTCCCCGATTACACATGAAATGGTTGGGCTACCGGGATTTTTGAATTTCTGTGGCACATCTTGCTTTATGATGGCACTCACTTTCTTGGTCAAAAAGATCTTCTTTTGAATACTCTGTCGTCGTTTGGTCGTGCATAAGTCTTTTAGGAATTTGGCATATGAAGGTATCTATTTTACGACATCAAGTAGAGGAATGTTGACTTTCACTTGTTTCAACACCTCTAGGATATCCTGAGAGTTAGAGAGAGGTTTTGGTGTGACCAACCGTTGGGGAAATGGAGCAACTGGCTTTTCTAGAAGTTCCGGTTCTAATTTTTGTGGGGCCTCAATAGATCCATTATTACTGTCCTCTTCTGGTTCTTGAGGCTTTTCGGGCCTAACCGGAAGGGTTTTATCAATGATCTTCCCACTCCTAAGAGTAGTGATGGATTTAGCGTGCCCCATTTGATTTGAAGAGCTGGGATCACTTGTCTCGTATTGTAGTTTAGGATTGGGGAGCGGTTGTGCAGGAAGCATCCCCTTTTCTATAACCGTCATACGTGAATCCATCTTTTGCATAAAGTCTCGCATTGCATGGGTCAGCTCTTGCATGGAATTTTAAACCGGTTCTTCTTGAGGTTTCCCCTGATTTGGATTTTGATTGAAGAAACTTTGAGAGGTAGCAGTTTGTCCATTTCTCCAAATAAAGTTTGGATGATTTTTCCAACCAGGATTGTTTGTATTAGAGGTTGGTCCATTGAAAGGTCTTTGATAATTATTTACAGCATTGGATTGTGTAAGTGCTATAGTTTATATCCCTGTAAGTTGTCAAATTTGTGGTGACAAAATCTCTGTTATGTTTTATATAACCTGCTTAAGTGAAGCTCTCTCAAGGATCAACATTCATGACTTCATGAACAAACTAAGCTCACATCAAGCAAAGCTCTCAAGTACAAGACTCAAGATCTTGAATGAAAGAACTGATCACAAGACAAGACTCTTGAATGCAAGAACTGCTCACAAGACTCAAGCTGAAAAGAAATAGAAAGTACAAGGCAAGACTCAAGCTGAACTCAAGACTCAAGCTGAAACTCAAGTCACTTTCATGATTGAGCTACTTCAAGGTTTAATCTACATCAAGACTTCAAGGCTCATTCTTCATGGTCTCTTGTTTCAATGTCCATACTTCATGATTGAGGTTTGTTTGACCATAGGATGACCTTAGAAGTAGGTCATTTCGGATACATAAACCGAATGTTATTTTACATGTGATTGGTCTGTTCTTCGACTAGTCTTAGGTCTGCTTCGACTAGTCCTAGACTTGCTTCGACCGATCTAAGAAATTCCTGGATCGATCGTAAGTTTGTTACAAATTACGGATAAAATAGCCTTCGACTAGTCACGGAAGACCGATCGTAGGAGCAGTGTTTGCATCTTCGACCGATCGTAGAATCTACGACTCGAAGTCCAGTGAACTTTATAGGTTCTTCGACCGATCGAAGGAAACCTACGACCGGTCGTAGGAGGGCTACGACCGATCGTAGAACGATCTGCGCTTATCCCGCCTAATCTTTCAAATATATGGATGGCTTGACTAGTCGAAGAGCACTCTAGACAAGAAGAACCGATCTTCTCACCTATAAATAGAGCACAAATCTCAAGAAATCATCGATTTAATTATAGTATTCAAGCCAATCTTCGTCGAACTTGAGAGATAATTTTGTGCTCCATCTAAGCTAAGTGTGCTTATTTAATATCTTCTTTCCTTAGCTTTATTTTAATTGATTTTGTTTCGTATATTCCAATCTGATTTGAAAAGAGGAATTGTTATTCCCTTTCTTTGGAATCAAAATCAATTAAGGCAAGCTCTGTTTGGTTTAATTTAAAATCAATTAGATCTAGAACCATTGTAATCAAGACTTGGACATTGAACTTGGACATTCAATCATCTACTTTGATTTGGTTCTTGCTACAACGAAGAAGATATTCGTATTTTACATATTGTAAATTCCTTTCTATTATTTTGGTTTCTTTCAAGATTTGCGGAAAAATCTTGTTATATTGGTTATCCGAGGAAAGCCAGGAAAACTCGAAGTGGGGGTTTTTAATTGTGTAAGCCCACATACAAAGACACAATTGTAAGGGTTTTGGGTGAACCCGGGAAAACCTATCTTTAGTGAACGCTAATATCCCCTGTGTGAGGATATTAGGAGTGGAGTAGCTTTTTGTGTGGCTGTTGGATAACAGTTGGTGAACACACAGGCGAACCACTATAAATCCTTTGAGTTGTGGTTGATTGATTTATTTTTCTAATTTTTATTCTTTTTGTGGGATGTATGTATGGTGGTGAATGTTGTAATTATTTCAAGCTTTGTGAGAATGTTGTAATAGCTTAGAATTTACTTTCTGCTATTCCTTTATAAGCTTGATTTTCAATTTCATTTTGAAAGTTGTTCCAGCAAGGTTGCCCTGCCATTTTTATGGTGTATGGCTGTCCCTAGAACAATACATCTTTAATTACAAGTTATTTCAATTCGGTTCATATTTGTTTTTGTATTCCTCTTCGATTTGAGACTTGATACAAAGACCTTTCTAGAAATAAGGTTGTCCTACCATAAACTCTATTTTGGTGTAAGGTTGTCCTTAGAATAACGTTTGTATCAACCTCTCAAGATCTGAATTTTGAGGTTGTTTTTCTTTCCTGCATTATTATTTAATTTGGCTATCATTTTCTTTATTATTCCGCTGTTATAAGTTTTTATTTGGCATTGTCCTATTCACCCCTCCCCCCCCCCCTCTAGGACATATAGCTTGGCCTTTTCAGATTGTTCCTTCAACACTTCTCGAAAGGCGGGTATTGTAGGACAATTTTCAGTTGTATGAATGTTGCAACCAAAATGCTGCAAACACTTTCATTAACCTTATCCTTTTTTCCTTCCATGGCCTCAACTTTTCTTATGAGCGTAGTCACTTTACACTTGAGATCATCCTCTTCTTTCAAGAGATATAATCCACCTTTCTCCTTTAATTGAGTCGGCCTAGACGTGGTGTTCGACTTTGGGTAATAGTCCCATGATTGTGTTTTTTCAGCAAGACTATCGAGGTAATCCCATACCTCGTCAACATTCTTATTAATGAATTCTCCATTACACATTGTCTCGACCATTTGGCGCATGGAAGATGTCAGTCCATCATAGAAAAAATTTGTAATGTGCCACGTTTCAAAACCGTGTTGTGGCCATGAACTGACCAAATCCTTGAACCTTTCCCAACATTGGTAAAATGTTTCATCCTCCTTTTGAGTGAAGTTCATGATTGCTTTTCTGAGGGTAATCATTTTATAATGTGAAAAAAATTTCTTTATGAATTCCCTCTGCATGTCATTCCATGTGCCAATGGATCTAGGGCGCAGTGAATGTAACCACGTCTTAGCCTTCTCTTTTAAGGAAAAAGAAAAGAGTCTCAGCCTAACTATGTCCTCAGACACATTTTGAAAATATAAAGTGGCTCTGATCTCATCAAACTCTTTCAAATGTAGGTATGGTTCTTCAGATTCAAGCCTATGGAACTTAGGAAGGAGTTGGATAACCCCTGGCTTGATGTCCATATGTCCTATATTTTCAAGAAAAATCATGCATGAGGGCGTACTCACCCCCACTGGTTGTAAATAATCTCGTAAAGTACGTGGCGGGGGTGCTTGATACACCTCATTCTCATCCTGAGTGTCCTCCACCCTAGGTTGCGGTAGAAGAGGTTGGTTTTCAGCCATCACTTCAATTAACTCAGGGGATTTCGAGTGGTGTCTAGTCCTGCGATGGATAGTCAACCCCTCAACCAATCCTCCTTCAGTCAAAAGACGTCGAGTGTTGTCACGGGCCCACTTGGGCATGAAATACTCACAGCCCTCAATCAAATTCGAAACCTAATCCTAAGAAAGGAAAAGAAAATCTAGAAAGAAAGAGAGAGTTGGAAAGAAATTACCAAATTGAAGTCCCTAAGTTAAAGACCTGCAAAAGAAAACAAACAAGTCAGTTTCTAAAGAGAATGTCTAGAATTAGAAAATCCTTAAAAAGAAAGAGAAGTAAACTAGTTTCTAAAAGAAGAAGGTCCTAAACTAGAAAGTAAATTACTAAAAGAGAACTGAAAAATAGAAAGTAGAGAAAGAACTTACCGAATTAGAAATTTCTATCTTAAAGGCCTACAAAATAGGAAAGTTAGTTTTTAAACAAAAAGTCTACAAGTAGAAAATTTCTAAAAATAAATTAGGAAACAAAGTTAGATTCTAAAAGAGTTAGAATTAGAAAGTTACTAAAAAAATAGAAAGTTAGTTTCTAAAAAGGGAAATAACTAACCTAGTTTCTAAAAAAAAAAAAAAGAGGAAAGTTTCTAAAAACAAACTATTTCCTACAAATAAGAAAATACTAGAATTAGAAAATTTCTAAAATTCAAACCCTAATTTTAAAAGTAGAAAAAGTAGAGAAATTATGAAGGAATTACCAATTTAGAAACTTATATCAGAATCCTATAAAACAGGAAAACAAGTTAGTTCTAGAAATCAAATAAAAGTCTAAAACTAAAGTTAGTCGAATTCTAATCTTAAACTAATTCTAAACCTAATTAATTTCAGAGAATCGCAACAGTCAGTCCCCGGCAACGGCGCCAAAAACTTGTTCACTCCCCAAGTATAGGGTTGTGATGTAGTAATAAACTCGGTAAGACCGAGGTCGAATCCCAAGGGACTGATACTTGTACGTAATCTGAAACTAAATAGAACTAGAACTAGACTAAGATGTAATCTAAATCAAATAGAATTTAAGGAATAATTGTGGAATAATTATCTAAAACTTGTGCAATTCAGGGAAGGGAAACTAGGGATTCAGAGGATCCACTTGTAGAGATCAATGAGATCTTATGGCTGCATCAAAAATTATGAAAATTAAGCTAAACTTACTTGATCTAGTTTTCACCAGATGAAAGGTATATGAATTAGAATGGATTCCATCACCAACCCATGCCCAGGAGACAAAGCAAACAACAGAATTAAACTAATTACCAACCAATCAACAATGCATGAAGGTTAGGAAGGGTACCGTCATCCGACCATGTCCATGAGACGATGGTGAACAACAGGGCTTCTTGACATCATAAACATAAAAAGGAGAAAGAAATACTTAAAGCCATCGCAGATCTATTGTAATTTCAATCATAACAAACCATTAAAAACTGAAAGCATTCCATGAAATCAAACTATTATCAAATTCAATTCAATGTAAATAAAAGGCACCAGCTAAAAGTCCCCTATCAAGCTACAAGCTTCACCTCTTAGCCCTAGCTAAGAGGTTTAGCCGACCATGATTAGGCTAATAACCTTAGGAGTCTTAAGAGAAAGAAAGAAAAAAAAAAAGAAAAGAAAAAAAACCAACAGCAAAGAAAATAAGGAAAAGAAAAAGAAAATAAGGAAAAAGAATTCCCTTTTTTTTCCCCCTGTCTTCACGTTCAAGCCGACCCACCTCGTTCCACCCTTCGGCTCTCTTTTTTCTCTCCCTTTTATGGAATAGGCAGTCGGCAGAAGAGTCGTGGGTGTTGCTGTGTCGGTCCCACCGACCTATTTTACGTAGCCCAAAAGCACCACAGACGCAATCTCTGTTTACGCAGCCCCAAAACCATGCTAAAACAGTGCCCTTTTCCTTAATATCTTTCCAAAAACTAACGTCCCTGGGGGCTTTCCTGGAAGATCTACACATTGAACGGTTTGGATTATCAATCCGATCGTGATCGGATTCACGGAACCAGCCTACAACGGCCGGATTTCTCGGACGTAGGGCCTTTTACACATTACCGATTGCAGCGAATGTTGTGGGGTCCATGTTCGGAGTCCAATGAGAAATCCACTCCGTCCACCGGATTCCCCTCGGAATTTCGGTTAAGAATGGTCAGTTTTGAATGTCTATAGATGTGGCCGGCTGAAGTGATCTTACTCCAATGGCTGCGAATGAATTTCTTGTGATTGCTGTGGTCGGCACATGCGCGCGTATGGCTGAAAATAGTAAGCATGGTGCTGACCAGAACTAGCGCCTCTACATGATGGACGGTTCAGATCTTTTTCATGGGCCACGATGGAGGCTCACTAATGATCCAACGGCACCCCTGTTTCACGCCAACGAAAACGGAAACTTCCGTTTCTGGATATGGTCGATCAAACCGACTTGGACCGAACGGGCTGGTCCAGTGCACTGCTAGTGCACATGTACACTTTGCACATGTCATTCAAGGTGGGATTCAGTGTGATGCTTGCGGAAGATCCGATCTGTCCATTCCTTTCCTCATCTCATTTAAGCTGTCTAGGTCCAGTTTGAAGAATATCCAGATCTCAGGTGTGACCAAAATCAATGGTTTATGGGCTGATCTATCCGTTGAGCCACTTCCACAAGGATCCAATGCATAAAAATTGACGTGTACGGTTAATTCATGATCATCAGGCCTCATATAAAGTTTGGAGCCAATCAGATGGTAGGAACCCTGTGATCTTGTATTATGGACGTCTTTCAGGCCTGTTTGAAGTGAGTGGCTGGGATTTCTCTGATCTCTGGTGTGTAAATCCTCAATCTTGGTCCCATGGAGTCTCGTCCAATGCCTTGGTGATGCCAGAGCGTCAAATCTATACCTTTAGTATCCTTTTCAATCCATGCTCATCAATTCTCCTTGTATCACAAACACGATTAAAATAGCCCATTAAAACAGTATCATGTTCGTAATTCAGGTAATAATTGGGGTCTAATATGCAATATTTGACCTTTAACACTAGGCATCACCAAGTGACATGATTTTATAACTCAAGGGTTAAGACAAGGTGGTTCCGGCCAGGGGACTTGGTCCTCCGTCGCATCTTCCAAAAAAAAGGCAGAACTGGGGGCTGGGACGCTCGAACCCAACTGGGAAGGGCCCTATCATGTGATCGGATCAACCCAGCCAGGCTCCTATCACTTGGAAGACCTCGAGGGACATCCACTCTCCCATCCCTGGAACGTCGAACACTTAAAGATCTACTATCAATAAGGATCTACTGGCCGTTGAAGGCCCTCAATAAATGTACTACTCAAAACCACTAGCCTTTTAAGGCCTCTAATAAAAGTTCTTCCTTCTCTACATTGTCTACTTGTGCGGTATACAAACGGAAAAAGTTTATCTCTCAAAGTAAAGGTTAACTTAACTGACCGATCCCTTAAAAAAGGGGTCGGAATGTTAAACCCATAAAAAATCTATAAAGGGATCCCCTCATACATAGGGAAAAAGCCCGGAGACGTCCCAATTCTCTGAGTTAAGGGTCAGCTCATCACGCAACAACAAATCTATGAAAAAGTGCTCCATTTGTGTGTGTGTGTGCCCCTCAAGGGGTCGGTCCTTAGAATGCTAACCTTAAAGAATCATCATGACAATCAACACGTGCAAATAAACCATCCACAAGTAATCGTCATTCATTCAAAAAGTTGTCGAAATCATCTATCTACATTATATATATAAAAACAACAACACAAGTTTCATTCCATCTGAGTAGAGGGACCAACTACCGAGCTGGGGGGCCGAGCGTCGAAGGCGGGTTCAGCGACGGAGGGGCATTCTCAGGCTTGCCTGCCGTTGTTGGTTCGTCATCCTCGACATTGTTTGTCACGAGAGCGTCAAGGTCGAGGGTCGGATGGAGCCTTCGAACTTCAGTTAAGCAAGCATCGAAGCCAGTATCATAGCCGAAGTAGTATAATTTATCTAGCTCCTTGGCCCTCTCAGCTGAATCCTTGTATTCGGCCATGGCCATGGCAGCCTGCGAAGCCGCTCGAGCCTCGAGCTCATCCTGTAAGGCTGCCCTGTCAGCAGATGTCGCAGCCTCAAGGACAATCTGCTGCTGAGCAAACTGGTCTGCAGCCATTCGCCACTCCGTCTTGAGTATGTCCTTCGCATCCTCGAGCCCCATCTCGGCTTCCGCTATCCGGAACTCCAAGTCCAACTTAACCTGGTGTAGACACCTAACTTCGGGGTTGGCAATGTCCAAGCGAGTTTGGATTTGATTAACCTTACCCTGAAGTGCAAGTTCCCTTGCTCGACCATCCGCAACAGCCTTTCTCAACTCCTCTTGTTCCACAGCTGAAGCTTTCAACTTCTTCTTGAGCTCGACCCACCGTGCATCTTGTTCTGCCTCTCCAACACAAATTTGGCCCACTCTACTTCAAGCCGTTCCATCTCCTTCAGACTCTCTGGGTCCCGAGACCGTAGTCTCTGGTTCGAACTCTGAACCAGCTCCTCGGACCCCATCCATTTTGTTAAAGTTGCTCGACATGAGGAAAAAGGCGTTTAAGTATAGGAGAACTCACAACGTTGCAGGCGATTTCCTCCGGCAGAAGTTTCCCTAACTCCGACGTCTTCCGCTAGGCTGAATCCCCTCTCCGATGGTTGGGAATCCTTTATCCGACAATAAAAACACTTTCTCCGGTAAAGGGTGATTTTCGGCCGAAGGCGATTTCCAGTAGAAAGTGATTCGGAGGGAAGGAGTAAAGAAAATGAGAATGCGAGAAGTGTGAGAGCGAGGATGAGAGGGGTTTATATAGCTACCTCATTGCTCGGCGCCATCATTGCAAGCAACCGTTCCTGAAGCCGATGCGACTCGACACTGGCGCCAAGGGACCTGTGGAAGAGTGCTATATGCCTGAACTCACGCTTCGAGGTCGGGATCTTCTCAGCATTTAATGACATCAAAGACGCAGGTGCCTCCTCGCTCCTCTGACACATGTGACACTGTTTCCTTCACCCCGCCATCTGCGAATCGAAACTGCCGCCACGCGTCCTTTGCTAAGAAGACCGAAACTAAAGGGTTGCAGCCGCCGCACAGCACACAGGGTCTGAGGTGTACGAATTGCATTAAATACGCCCCGATCATCCTAATCGCCATCATGAGCAAGGGAGGGGAGACATCGTTTCATTTTCCCAAGTATTTACTCTCCAAGTCTGGACTCGGACTCAGAGAGTAGGGGGCTTCTGTTATGAAAAAATTTGTACAAGGATAATCGGGATCAGCCTGAGCTATGTGCCTCGGATGATAAAGTCTCTGAAGGAGGATACAACGTTAGGGGCCAACTCCCAAGTCACGATTTGAAACTACAATCCTGATTGGCCTACCTGAACCCTCGTTCACATTCGAAGGAGAATGGTTGAGCAGGGCCCTGATCTTCGTTCTTAGCATCAATCGGCGAACTCCAACCCCAGTGACCTTTTAATGGACTTCGACCATTGGAGCTCAGCTTCATGTCTGTATGATCCTTGGTCAAGTCAGAGTACGAATATTCCATATGCCGAGGTCAACGCCGAGTTAGGGCATGTATATGACATGTGTAGAGGCCAAGGCCGAGTCTAGGCACGGGCGTATTATGTGCCGAGGCTGAGGACGAGCCTGTGATGGTACTCCGTACGCCGAGTCTAGAGATCGACCAAGATGTGAACGTGACCAATGATCTCGCCCAAAGATATGCGCCATTAAGACACAATACGTTGCACGGTCCAAAGACTACGGATAATATCTCCACGATCATAATATCCCTCTGATTGAGTGAATCATACCGAGATTGATGGATGTAGATCGTTTAACCTATAGGTATAAATACCAGAGGACCCCATGGCTACAGGTACGCAATATCTCACACCCTCTCTCTATACTGAACTTAGACCCAGATTCTCTAGCCTGACTTACGCATCGGAGGGTCCCCTGGCTGAGCGAAGGTCTCTTTTGCTCACCACTTTGTGTAGGACCAAGTTCGTTGAAGGTTCACGACATTGAGTGGAGGGTGGTCCAGATTTTGACCTCAACAGTGACCATTGTTCAATTAATACTAAATAATCCACCGTCTAAACTCTAGAGCTTAAATCAAACGCGCAGGATTCAGTCAATGCAGCATCCAGGTGTTTGGACAGTCCAGTTGCCATGAGGCAGGCGAAGTGGACAGTGGATGAGACACCACAACATAAGAGGTGATCGTGAACTATCACAATACCTTAGTCTCTTACTTTATTCTCCATTTGGCCTATAAAAGGAGCTTTGGTAGTGGTGTGACCAAAGCAATAGCAATGGCTTTGATGACCGTCCTCTTGCTTGTACTGTCCTCATTGGCTTTCTTCTCATCCTCTCAAGCCCAAACCAGCCCTCCTCTAGTGAAGGGATTGTCTTGGACTTTCTACAAATCCAACTGCCCTAAGCTGGAAACCATTGTCCGGAACCAGCTTCGTAAAGCCTTCAAGAAGGACATCGGTCAAGCTGCGGGCTTGCTGCGAGTGCACTTTCACGACTGCTTTGTTCAGGTAACCCCCTGCTCCGCGCTAACTTGCTCTGATGCAGTGCGTAAGATCATCCTAGCCGTCCATCAGGTGGAACCTTCCGTCTAGATGTTTTTCCTTTTCCCAGAAATGAGTGTGTTTCACATTTCAGGTGGTCCAGCTAAATGAAGTTTTTAGCCGTTCGCTTGTTTCTTAAACTGTCGGCTGTCTGATTTGGACCCGTACGTTTTTGGGGACATAGAACTAGGGGCTTTGCCTCATGATGGACGGCTCGATGTTGTTGGCACATTCGCGGGTAGGTTGAAGGGCTGCTGGGTCTGAACCCATGGCTCAGTGGCAGAGAGACTCACAAAAATTACTAAGCTATTTGGGGCTCATTACGATGTTTGTGATAAATCCACTACGTTCACCGTTTTTTTCAGCTCATTTTAGAATATGAGAGCAAAAATGAGGTGGATATAAAACTTAAGTGGGCCACGCAGGAGGAAACAGAGGAGAGAGAAATGCCTACCGTTGAAACCTTTCTGAGGTCCACCTTGATGTTTATATGCCATCCAAACCGTTTATAAGGTCATACGGTCATACCCACTATGATTAACTAAAATAACGAAAAACCTTATCCTGATACAATACTTCTGTGGCAATACTAATGTTTAAATGGAGTTCATTCAATCCCAACTGTTTCCTCTCGTATGGCCCCCCTTGAGTTTTTGATGCGCATCAATTTTGGCCTCGTGTCCTAAAATGAGCTGCCAAAACGGATTAATGGGCTGGATTTATTACAAACATCACGGTTGGCCTCGCTTAGCTCCCAGCGCAAGAAACTTCCTGGTAAGCCTTTCTCAGGAAATCTGCGTCCCCACAGTGCATCCATAAATCAGTGCAGGCAGGGGCTCTGTAGGATCCACCGTAATGTATGTCTTTTATCCACGCCGTTCATCCATTTTGAAACATTAATTTAGGTGATAGACCCAAGAATGAGGCAGATCCAACCCTCAAATAGACCACGCCACACGAAGCAGCGATGACAATAATGCCCACCGTTGAAACCTTCGTAGGGCCCATCGTGTTGTTTATTTGTCATCCAACCTGTTCATAAGGTCACATAGACCTAGATAAAGGGAACGCACAAATACAAGCTTCATCCAAAACTTCCGCGGCTCCCATGTTGTTAATGATAATAAGCGTTCAATATCCACTCCGTGGCCCACTTGACTATTGGATCTGCCTCATTTTTGTGTTCATAGTCTAAAATGATCTTTTAAAATGGATGGACGGCGTGGATAAAACCCATACATCACGGTGGGCCCCGCATAGCCCTGCCTGGATGGATTATTGTAGTGGCGGGGGTGGACGCAAGCTTTCGTTTTACGCAGTTGCCTATCGTTTCGGATTCCGGTCCGCTGCACCACCAGTGTGTGGAAATGGCTATCAAGCATATGATATCTTAGAAGATCCGGACATTTCATCTAGGTGGCACTATCATGGGTGGTGTCCAATAAAGCAAAATCGTGCTAGGCGCGTGACACTAGGAATACTTTTCAGACTGACCACATGTATGCCACATGTGTAATTTTTTAGTAGTTTATGCGTGTCTGAGTATCATCCATCACACTCTGCCAGAGTATCGAAGTTTTTTTTTTTTATCAGGATCTTATAATGACTAAGTGGGATATTTGTATTGTTTATTGATTTTGGTTATGTTGTGGTAAAGGGATGTGATGGATCGGTATTGTTAGATGGTTCGGCGAGCGGACCGAGTGAGAAGGACGCGCCTCCTAACCTGACACTGAGGCCTGAGGCATTCACCATTATAAATGACCTCCGTGCTCGTGTAGAGAAGCGATGCGGCCGTGTCGTCTCCTGCTCCGACATTGCTGCTCTTGCTGCTCGGGACTCAGTTTTCTTGGTAATCTCTCTCTCTCTCTCTCTCTCTCTCTCTCTCTCTTCCTGTTTCTTACGCTCACGACGGCAAATGTCGCCGATATTTTGAAAATGTCGCGATAATTTATTATCGCGATATTTTCAAAATATCGGGATGTTTTAAAATATCGTGATAAATTTCGATGTACTCGAAAACAGTAAATTCCTTTTTATTTTTGATAAGATTTTACTGATAATATCCCGAGAAAACCTCAAAATTTGAAAATCTCCTAACAAATTTCCGGGAGCGGATTACGTGTTACCCGGGTAAGAGCATAGTGGGTGTTACCCTTTTCGTAGGGCCAATCTTGAACATATGTCCTATATCCACTCCGTCCATCTGTTTTTACAGGCCATTTAGGACACCGTCAAAAAAATTAAGGTTAACCAAATCTCAAGTGGACCACACCACAAGAAACCGTGATGATTGAATGCTCACCACTGAAATCTTCCCAAGGCCAAATGTAAGCATATCCATAATGTTTATTTTCCATCCAACCCGTTGATAAGGTCAACCAGAACATTATTGAGGAAAAATACAAATATTAGCTTGATCCAAAACTTTCTTAGTCCAAAAAAGGCTTTTAATAGTCGTTCACCAGTTTTTCTAGTGGTGTGGTCCACAGATTTTGGATAAAATTATTAAATTAGCTTAGAAAACGGATGGGTGGCATGGATATTAAATTCATTCATCAATGTGGCCCCCCGTGGTATGGGTAAGACCTAAGCTATTACCCGGGTAACAGTATTTTCACCAGCGCATACGTAACAACATGGTATGCGCGTGTGAGGTCCAGAACCTTCATATACATGGGTCTTCCAAAATGCGGATCAGACTACTGAAAAAAGATTAAATATCATGTCAGGCCACTCATTGAATGGGCTCCACATGTGGAGAAAATGTAGAGCACTGATCCCCTTTTTCCTTACCTTCTATTTCTTTAGCACACTTGATAATGGGGCATACTTTATTTTTTAAGAATCGAGTGTTTCACAGGCATTCTGGATTTTTAAATTCTGTCTTTTGTTATTTTATTCATTCACGTTTAAGCGAATGTCTCTAATACGGTAAAACCGTAAAAGAGGAGCTTTGTTTAAAATCATCCACGCGCAAAAGCCTGCTGATGCACATGCCAATCGGACGCGGATTCCCTGCGAAAGCAAAAAAGCCTTTCACAGGAACTTCCTAACGGGAAGCTAGGTGAGGCCCACCGTGAATTTGTGGAAAATCCACCTCGTCCATCCTTTATTGCTAGACCATGTTAGGACATGGCCCCAAAAATGATGCAAATCCAAAAATCAAGTGGGCGGAACAACAAGAAAATGCAGGTACGTGAATGCCTACCGTTGAAACCTCCCTGAAGTCCACCGTTGTATTTATATGCCATCCATACCCTTCATAAGGTCATTTCTGCTTGGATGAACTGAAAACACAAAAATTAGCCTGATTCAAAACTTTTGTGGACCCACGAATGTTTCAACAGTGGACGCTCAATCGTCTGTCGTGTGACCCACTTGATTTTTGGATTTTTATCGTATTTGGGCCCATTTCATAACATGGTCTGAAAATAATAACAGATGGACGGATTTTTAACTAGCAGGATGAGACTGGTTCAAAATTTTGATTTTTCTTGTCCCATTAATAGTGATGGGACCATACATAAATTAGGTGGGTCCACTCAAAACAGTCCTTTAGTCTGATCAGACGGTGGTTAGTTGCGGTCCCCCACCAAACAGTTCAACTAATGCAGATCAAGTTCACACGATGTTGGTCTAACAATCTTACAAGCCTTTTTTTTTCTTCTTCTTCTTCTCGTTGCTGCAGTCAGGCGGCCCCGACTACCGGGTCCCGCTAGGTAGGCGTGATGGCCTGAGTTTCGCCACCAGAGATGCAACACTAGAGAACCTCCCAGCCCCCTCCTCCGGCACAACCGCCCTTCTCGATGCACTGAGCAGAAAGAACCTAGACGCAACGGATCTTGTCGCACTCTCCGGTGGCCACACGATTGGAATCGGACACTGCTCGTCCTTCTCCGAACGCCTCTACCCCAATCAAGACTCAATCATGGACAAGACCTTCGCTAAGAACTTATACAACCGGTGCCCAACCCCAGACTCCCCAAACACGACCGTGTTGGACATCCGCTCCCCTGATGTCTTCGATAACAAGTACTACGTTGATCTCATGAACCGCCAGGGACTCTTCACGTCCGATCAGGACTTGTACACCGACAAACGGACGCGGCCCATTGTGACTAGTTTTGCAGTGAACCAGACGCTCTTCTTTGAGAAGTTCGCACTTTCGATGCTGAAGATGAGTCAACTGAGCGTCTTGACGGGGACACAAGGCGAGATACGTGCAAATTGCTCAGCCCGCAACTCGGCCAGGGCATTCTTGTCCTCGGTCATCGATACTGAAGGGCAGAGTTCAGAATTTTAGTATGTTAAACTTTCGTGTCTTGCGTATGTTGGTATCGTATTTCGAAAATAAAATGTGTTTGCAAATTACTTACAATAGCTACTGTAAATGAAGCAACCATATATTAGTAAGACCTGTATGGGCCTTTGAGTCGACCCACCTTTGCTGGACATAGTCGAGTCTAACTTCTAGTTTTTTATTTATGGTTTAAAAAACCGTTTAGTCCTTAATCGATCCTGCAGAAATTAGCGTGCATGAACCGGTATGAGTCTCTCATTAAAATCACTGTGATGTGATTTGAGTCTAAGTTGATGCGGTCCACTTCCACTTAAGTGTGACGAGACTTAGTAGAATCCCTGTTGGGTTAGGGTTGACTTGGAATGTATGGCCTTTTATTTTAATGAATTATTATTATTATTATTATTAATGCCTTTTTTATTGCTCATTGTTATTTTGTGTATACGGAATGAATACGATTGAGATGTATTACTTGAGAGACTTCATCAAGGTTTTTAGGGGCGCGGATTAGCTACTGAACACTTCAGTAGCGATGTTGCTACTGAAGCGCTGTGGTCGCATTTCATTGGCGCAAAACTTGAGGCTCGGTTGAAAGCATTTAATGCACCGCCCGTCATTAAAAAAAGAAACGCCGTTACTGGTTACGTTTGTACTCGACCACAGACAACCTTTATTTTTTTTACTTTATCTTCCCCATCAGTGCTGTCTCTTCCTCTCTCTCTGTTTTCCTTGTGATGTACACATCTCGAGCTTCAGTATTTCTCCTGATAAAAGAATACAATAAAGTGCCTTCCACAAGTTGAGGATAGATGCGGCTGATTAGCTATGACATTCCCAGTGGCCGTAGCTTCAAAATCATACATCCGCTTGAAATTCAAATATCAAAGCGCGCTTGAAATTCAAATATCAAAGCGGGCAAATTCGAAGTACTGGAAAATCATGACCCTAATTATCAAAAGGAAATCCCAACTCTTGAAAGATTTGGGAAGAAAAGATAAGCGCGCAGAAAAACAGAGAGAGAGAGAGAGAGAGCCATGTTGCGGAGGGAATTGTACTGAGTGAACTTTGTTGGCCCCATCCTGAGTCTATGTGGTTTATCCAGGCCGTCCATCCGTTTTTACAATTGATTGGAGCGATTGAGCCCAAATTTAAAGTATATCCAGATCTCAAGTGGACCATACCACCGGAAACAGTGGGAATAATGATTTCCACCGTTGAAACCTTTTCAGGGTCCACGGTGATGTTTATTTGTCATCCAACCTATTCAAAAGATCACACAGACATGGATTAAAAGAAATCATAAATATCAGCTTCATCCAAAACTTCTGTGGCCCCAAAAAAATTTTCAACAGTAGACATTCAATTTACACTTTTTCCTATGATGTGGTTCATTTGAGATTGTATATGATTCGTTTTTAGTCTAAGGGCCCTTTTGGCTGGTCGGATTGGAAGGGATTGGATGGTATTGGAAGGGATTGGAAGTTAAATCCCGGGATTGGCCGGGCGTGCCAAACAGAGTCGGTGGTGTGATCCCAATCCCATGGATCTTAAGACAATCCACTGACAACACCATCATTACCTTTAAATCCCATCCAATCCACCCTAAACCGTTCAAATTTGCCCCGGGATGAGAAGGTTTAATCCCCGGATTAGCCGGGCGTGCCAAACAGACCGGATTCAGCAATCCAGGGATATAGCAATCCCATGTATCTCCAGACAATCCACTTACAACGCCATAATTACCTAGAAATTCATGCCATCCACCTTATTACCATTCAATCCCGGCCAATCCACCCGGCTAAACGGGCCCTAATTCTCTTAAAATGCTTGGTAATATGGATGGACGGAGTGGATAAAATACATATTACCGTGGGGCCAAGGAGTTTACTGTGGCGTTCGGAGTTACTCAGTACCCAATCTGCTTTCCGTGAATCAAAGTGAAACGAGGATGATTCCTGGGCCTTGTATAAACGTGAGAAAATGACCACGGTAGACAAAACCTTTTAGCCAGCGGTTTTTATGAAGGAATACAAACTTAAGTTACCAACTTAGACTAGCACGTGCGGACAGTAAGTTTGAGGACGACACTGCCCCTCCTTTTTACTGCCATTGCTTTTTCTCTCCCTCCCTTCCCTCACTTTTTCGAAAAAAGGAGAACGAAAACTGCCGCACTACATCTGCTGCTTGGATCGCACCACGCTCTAGGTGGATCCCACCGTCTCTATTCAGCAGCGTTATCTCGTTTTGCTGGAAATGGTCCCTCCACGGAAGAAAGTACGCACTACAAGTATAATGTATAGTAGATTTACCTAAACGATGTAAATTTTTTGTGGGCCATTAAACTGCTGGATGAAGCTTGAATCTTAGTTTTCGCTTCATCCATGCAAAAATCATCATATGAATATGATGGATTACAAGTAAAACATCACTGAGGGGGCATAACAAGGTTTCTACAATGGAACCACTGTTTCCTGTGTTGTGATTCACTTGATATTTCAATATGCCACCATTTTGGGCTAAAACCCTTACTTTAGATGGAAAAACGGATGAATGCCGTGGATAGTCCACATACATTCAAGGTGGGCCCAACTTAGTTTTTGTAATTTATTTTTAAAAAAATTATTATTAATTTTTTTTAATTTTTTATTTTATTGGGTTAGCTTGTTAGTACACACCCATGTCAATACACACACTCCATGTTAGCCACCCCTGCTAGATCAATACCAAGACTTCAAGTGTTTGACATGAGGTATCTCCACTCAGTCTACCAATTGAGCTATGGACCTGGGTGTGCCCAACTCAGTTAACTCAGCAGCAAACTATAAATCCAAATTGCGAGAGATTTTGGTCCATTTGACCTACTTCTCGAGTCACGATTGGTGAAATTTCCCGAGCAATTCATAAATTTGACGGAGATATCATAAAAATATGATGGGGAACTTCCACGGATTCATGTAATGTAACGAAAAATTTTATGAACCGCTCGGTCAATTTCATTAATTACTCAGTCAAATTCACCGAAGAGAATTTTATGTAAATCTCGGTCAATTTCATTAACTGCTTGGTCAAATTCACCAAAGAGCAAATTGTTAGGCTAGGTCAATTAAATTTAAAGTTCATTCCAATTCATGTTAGCGTCACCCAATTTCAAGCTTGCCTCGCTCAAATTCATGTTTCCCTTGCTCAATTTCTTGGTTGCCTCGTTGAATTTTTACGTTGCCTTGCTCAATTCCTAGGTTCCCTTGCTCAATTTGTAGCTTCCCTCGCTGAATTCAGAAGACTTTTTTTACTGCATAAATGTTATATATCTTCCAGAACCCCAACTGAGGAATAAGGATAATCTCATTTGGCAGCTCAATCCTCGTGGTCAAAATTATGCTAATTCTACCTACAAATCTATTAAAGTGATCAAGAGGGCCCTCTTTTCCAGTAGATGAGATTATGATGAAAGGTATTATCTCAACGCTTCTTTTCTTTGTCTTACTCTTAAAAATCATTGAATCCTATGCCCTCAGAGAAGAGAGATCTCTCCTGATAAAAAATGAGAGGGATCTCTCTTCTATATTATATCTATGAGAAAAGATATAGAGATCTTCTCTGTTCTATCTATTCCTCTATCTATGAGAGGATAGATAGTCTCTCAAAATAAAGTCGTTCTCATCTTTGTTGATGATTTAACTAGCACTCAATCTGTTGGTTGCCTTGCTGAATTTGTACGTTGCGTCGCTGAATTCATAGGTTCCTTCACTCAATTTCTAGCTTCCCTCGCTCAATTCTTAGGTTGCCTCGTTGAATTTCCACGTTCCCTCGCTCAATTTCTAGGTTCCCTCGCTCAATTTTTAGGTTGCCTCGCTCAATTTCTAGCTTCCCTCGCTCAATTCCTAGGTTGCCTCGTTCAATTTATAGGTTCCCTCTCTCAATTTCTAGCCTCCGTCGCTTAATTTCTAACTTCTTCTAGCTTCCCTAGCTCAATTCCTAGGTTTCCTCGCTAAATTTCGTTGTTGCCTCGCTCAATTCCTAGGTTGCCTCACTCAATTTCTAGCCTCCCTCTCTCAATTTCTAGCCTCCTTCGCTTAATTTCTAGCTTCCTCTAGCTGCCCTAGCTCAATTCCTAGGTTTTCTCGCTGAATTTTCACGTTGCGTAGCTCAATTCCTAGGTTGCCTTGCTCAATTTATAGGTTGCCTCGCTGAATTTCTAGGTTCCCTCGCTCAAATTCTAGCTTCCCTCGCTCAATTTCTAATTTCCCTCACTGAATTCCTAGGTTGCCTCGATCAAATCCTAGGTTTCCTCGCTGAATTTCTACCTTCCGTCGCTCAATTCCTAGGTTTACCTCACTGAATTCCTACGTTGCCTTGCTCAATTCCTGCATGTTGGTGTCTCTTGGAAGATTTTGGGGATAGATTATGGTCTGTAATTGGTCAGCAATGAGTCTTGGGTTTGAGAATGGAACTTGAAGTTGTTAGTGGTTAAGTACTAAACCTGAACTTTCCAAGAAGTGTAAGAAAGTTGTTAGTTCAATTGCTGGAAGTTGGTATTGGTTTGGTGAAGAGGTACTTGGTTTCAAGAACCTTACCTACCTTGACACTCAGAAGTGGGTGTTGTACCCATTTACAGCACTTCAATTCTTGGTTGATGTATCATGTATGAGAATTGCAATGATAGGGAGAGATGTGCTTTTTTTTCTTTTTCTTTTTTTATCTTTTCTTGTGACTGCTTGGATTGAAGGCATCCAGGGATTGTAGAACTTGTTAGCTTTCTCTAATTAGTGTTTCACTGTAATCCTTGATGAAAGAAATTGCTTGCCACAGGAAATCCAAAAATCCTTAAAATTTTATGCCATTTAAAAAAATGATTTCCATGTAAAATAACCTAGGATTTTAAAAGATACAAGCAAGCCCTAGCCTAGGTTAAGGAAGGTTTATTTTAGGTAGGTAGCCCATTGTTGGGCTTTTGTGAAGCAATCATGAGACATTCTGTTTCAAGATGATGATAAAAAGAACTATGAGTGTAGTCTCAACAGCCAGTGAAATCTACCTCCACTTAGTCAATTAGAACTTATTTGAGAGGATTTCTAATCATCCTGGATATTCAAACTGAAAACTTGGATTTCAGAAATTATAGCTTGTCCAAACTATAGGCCACTTCCAGGGTCGACCCGGGTCAACCGCTGTCCAGCTGTACCTAGTTCAATGATTTGATTAGCCTGTCAACCAAATTAAAGATCTGGCAGATCCAATTGTCCATATTGAAGATCTGGACATTAATCAAAGTTCCATCTGTACAGTTTAATGGTGTCAACTGTTCAGCTGTCCATATCGCTGATGTAAACCACATCAAGTTCCCAATTCAACACATAACTAAACAGGTGATTCTTCTATTCTTTATAACTGTAAGGTGATTCTTCCTCAATTCTTTTCTTGTAATATTCCAGCATACATCATCTGCACCATCACATCTTATTTCACTTCGAAAAAATTTAGATGTCCCATAAAGGGCCATTCTCGAAGTTATTCCTAATTTAAAATTCCCATCGTTTAACAGATACATGAAAAAAAAAAAACAAAACAAAACAAAGCTAAGACTATATCTTCAGATGACAGCCCACAAATTGACAATTCCTTGCTAAAGATAGTTTGATATTAGCACCAAGAGGAAGTTTATTTAGTACTAATCAACCCCTATAGCAAGTATGCTAAGATGGCATTTAAGGAGATGTTCATCACTAGCAATAGTTTGCAACAAAGCGTTCAGTTTAGGAAGCGACAGTGGATCCTTCACATGCAACATTAGATGATATCCAGTAACTAGAAGAATAAGGTGCATGTATAAAATTCCAAACATATGTGAATAAGAAAGATTCATGGAACCTCACAAAGGTCCAGTAACTCCAATTGCTTCTGTGTTTCTTCTTCTTACAGCAGACAAAAAACCTATGTTTAGAAACCCATGGGCTGTTACTAGGGTGCACTTAACATCGAAATTTGCTACGAATTAACAGCAGGATGTGCTAAGATGAGGTTTGTTCTCTTCGAATTGGCCGAGAAAGCTTGCATACTTATATTTTTGGGAACAACACTACTACACATGGTACAACAGCAGAGTGGAAACAATTTCATTTATAATCTGAGATTGTACATTGTTCCCATACATACAAAAAATTAGGTGGAAAACATATAAATACCCAATTACTAGCTATTAAACTACTAGGTGGAAATGATCCACTTCTTTCAACACAGTAAACTGAAAGCATATAACCACAAACATGGCTTAACCCAAAACCTAATGGTCCTGTGAATCAGTCGGATGCGGCGTTGCTCCATCTTTTTGAACACAACATAACACTTCCTTAAGGGTGCGGAGGATCTTTTCGTTCCATTTCTCATGTTTAGAAATTTGAGTCCTCATTTCAGCCCTCATATTCGTTAATTTAGACTGAACCGAGGCCAGCTGATCTTCCACCCGACTGAAGCACTCATGTATAAGTGGTGGGGCTATAAAATCTTCATTGATGTCTTCATTATTATCTTCCTCCTCCTCCTCTTCCTCCTCATCTTCTTCTTTTTCTTCTTCTTCGGATTTATTTCTTCTTTTAACCTCTTCATCCTCATTCAATTTCATCCTTTTAATAGAACTGGCATCAATGAAACTTTGCGGCTCAAGCCTCGCATTGGGGGTGAAAGGAAACCCATAGTCTTTGGCCATCTTATAGACCAATCGACCAAATGGTAAGGACAGATTGGTTTTGGTAGTGGCGGCATTCAAGATATGGCGCATGACAATAGATGGGTAGCAAACCTTCTTGCCCTTGCCCAGTAAATATAGAACCTCCAACATATACTGTGTTAGTTGTGTATGATTTCCCGTTCTAGGGTACACATTGTATGTGAATACAAGGTGGAGGAATCTGTAAACTGGAAGCATCCTAGTTACCTTCAAACAATTATCATCTTGTATCCAATTTTTAGGTTCGTCACAAATTTGATCAGTCCTCTCATCCTTGTGCTTGGACTGCTTCGAATCCCTATGTCGAGCAATTATTGTCTCGCGTGGCACCCCAGAAATCCTCTCAATGTCAGTCACCTTAATGGGTATCAAGGAATTTTCGATTACTAGGTCAAAGGTCAGTGACTTTATGTTTGGATTTCGAATTGAAGCGTAGAAATGCCGCACAGTCTCAGTGTCGACATTGTTGTAGGTTCCCTTGCTCAATTTCTAGCTTTCCTCGCTCAAATCCTAGATTACCTCGCTCAATTTCCAGTTTGGCCCACTGAAATTCTAGTTTGGCCCGCTCATTTCCATGTTTGCCCGCTCAATTTCCAGTTTATCTCGCTCAATTTCCAGTTTGGCCCGCTCATTTTCCAGTTTGTCCCGCTCATTTTCCAGTTTGGCCCACTCATTTTCCAGTTTGTCCTGCTCAATTTCCAGTTTGGCCCGCTCATTTTCCAGTTTGGCCCACTCAATTCCCATTTTGTCCCGCGCATTTTCCAGTTTGTCCCGCTCATTTTTCAGTTTGTCCCGCTCAATTTCCAGTTTGGCCCGCTCATTTTCCAATCATTTTTCAGTTTGTCCTGCTCATTTTCCAGTTTGTCCCGCTCAATTTCCAATTTGGCCCGCTCAATTTTCAGTTGGCCTGCTCATTTTCCAGTTTGGCCCGCTCATTTTCCAGTTTGTCCTGCTCAATTTTCAGTTTGGCCCGCTCAATTTCCAATTTGGCTCGCTCAATTCCCATTTTGTCCCGCTCATTTTTTAGTTTGTCCCGCTCATTTTTTAGTTTATCCCGCTCAATTTCCAGTTTGGCCCGCTCATTTTTCAATCATTTTCTAGTTTGTCCCGCTCATTTTCCAGTTTGGCGTGCTCAATTTCCAGTTTGTCTCACTCAATTTTCAGTTTGGCCCTCTCATTTTCCAGTTTGTCCCACTCAATTTCCAGTTTGGCCTGCTAAATTTTCAGTTAGTCCCGCTCAATTTCCAGTTTGTCCCGCTCAAATGAATATTCCAAGGACTACTAGTTGAGCACTAAAATAAATCCCCAACTAAAAGGAGTAATATGCATATGAAAGAATCTATTTCATACAAGGGAAAATAAACCATGCCTACATAAAGAAAACATACCAACTTACAGTTTCCCCATCAATTATGGTAACAGACCCACTGGCTTGTCTTCCAATAAGACCTGTCTCAACCACTATCTGCAATAATGAATAGGCTTCACGTTTACATGCTTGGAATGCACATCTGATAATGATATGGACCAGCAGTAACGATTGAGGAATTCTAGGAATTATATACTTTCATGATTTTTCAGCAACAAAAGCATAAGATAAGCTTATCAGAAATTGATAAAGGTTTCTAGAATGTCAATCAAGTTTCATGACAATTGCCAGAAGATATCCAGCTCTAGACTCTTTTGATTAGTGCTTTTTGCAATTTTCAGATATCTTGAGGAAATAAACCCAACTTTTCATAGGAATCCATGATGAAGAGATTGAGGACCCCACTTTTCAGATATCATGAGGAAATAAAACCAACTTTACTTAGGTGTATTTTATGTAAATTGCATATTTTGTTTGATAAACACCTAGGGTTGGACATCTAACCCCACTAGTCTTTCCTTTCTTTCAAAGCTTTTCTACTTACACAGAAAACAGGAGCTTTCAATGAACATCCAATCCCGCTCAATTTCCAGTTTGGCCCGCTCAATTTCCATTTTGGCGCGCTCAATTTCCAGTTTGTTCCGCTCAATTTCCAGTTTAGCCCTCTCAATTTACAGTTTGTCCCACTCAATTTCCAGTTTGGCCCGCTCATTTTTCAGTTTAGCCCACTCAATTCTCATTTTGGCCCACTTGTAGAATTACCATAAGGTACAGGTTGTTTACCTCAATATCGAGACTGAATCGAGCACATACAATGCACTAAACAAAAGATGCTTACACCCAACTCCATAGCCCAACTGGCAGACTAAGTGGAGATACCTCGTTTCAACAATTGAGGTCTTGGTATCGATCCCTAGTGGGGGTGGCTAACATGGAGGGTGTGTACTGACATGGGTGTTTACTAGCAAGCTAACCCACATTTTCATGCATTTCACAGTCAATTCGCTTCACTTCATGGTCATTTTCATGCATTTCACGGTCAATTCACTTCACTTCATGGTCATTTCCATGCATTTCACGGTCATTCCCGGCGATTCCGTGTTGATTCATGGTCATTTCCACACATTTCACGGTCAATTCCCTTCACTTCCATGCATTTGACGTTTAATTTGCTTCACTTCAGCCCTAAAATCATATATGATATGTCAAGTAACTAATTTTGGTTTCGAAGGTATTCTTGTTATATGAATAAAGAAAGAAATGAAAAATAAAAAAAGAGAATTTTTTTATTATGCTTATATATATATATATATATATATATATATATATACATATTTATATAAAATGTGTTAGAGAAAAATGTAGGTAGAATGAAATTTTACATGTAAAAAAAGAAAGATAAAATTGCACAGGGATACGACTATAGCTACAGTTATAATCCGTAGCCATAAATAACAGTAATTTGGCGATCAATCGCGAATCTCGCGATTCTGCCCCAACTCGCTGTCCCATTCGGGGATCAATCGTGGATCCCACGATTCCACCACCGATCTATAGCTACGGATTATAAACGTAGCGATAACCGTAGCTATATCTATATCCCTATGTTTTTTTCTTTTAATGGAATCGCCGGATCCGCGATTAATCGGAATCCTCTTTGCCTTAACCTTTCCCTCAATACTCTCACCCTCTTTACGTGGATTTTTTTTTACTAGTCGTTATTGGATTTGTTTTTGAAAATGGCATTAAATCACACCAATATTTATTTCTTTTAAATTGAATGGCAAAATCATTTTAGCAGTTGAAGTTCTGTGATATTTGGTGGAGGTATCCAAAAATGGCCTCTTATGATATTCATGTCACTTAACATTAATTTGTTATAGGCTATGACAGGAATTACTGGAAAAGAAGATTGAAGAAATGCAATTGGAAGAGATGCAACTTCAATTCAACGAAACTGAAAAGATGCTAGTGAAGAAACATGAGAAAGTGTGTTGTTGGATAAACTGACCTTTGAAAATGAACAACTGAAGGTGGGTTGCAATCTCAAGGAGTTTTGTGATGAATAACATAACATTTCAAATTAGTTTGATGACCCCAATCATGGTGAATAACCTTCTCCAATGTGTGTAAGTAATACTTCTCGCTCGGATCCATGCACTGCATGAATCCTGAATTCAGGTTTTGATGACCCCAATACATGATACTTCCCATAATCAAAACTTCGTAGCATTTCCTTATTAGCACAAGTAATTTATTCTCTACCATGTGAAAGAGATGATGATAATGGTGCAATCTTGGTCCCTTTTCTAACACACATAATTCACTTAGTTCACACCTGCCATTGCTTTTTTACCCTTCTAACATAGAAGGCCATGCTGCTGATACCCCATTAATCAATCCATGACAATGAGTTCTTGGCTCTCTCTTCTATATGTACAAGAAGCTAAAATTCAAGCCCATTTAGTTCTTCCCCCTTATTTCCAGGCATGCAGTCCCCACTATTTAGAACTTTTCACATGCACTAGTCGAAAATAAGATTTCCATGCTTTCTTTGTATGTTATGGATATTGTGATTTCTTTGCAATCATTGTCGAAAAAAGATGAAATTCTCTTATGCTATGTTTGAATGGTAAGGACAACCAGAGTAGCATTAGTAGAATAACAAGAATATCATTTAAGGATGTTAATTTTCTTTTCTAAGCACCTCTAATTACCCTTTTTTGTTCAACCATGATCTCCATTGATAGGTTATCTTGCGTCTCTCCCCAAACCTAGTCTCTCTAATCCATCGAAAAAATCCCTGGCCTATGCTCTCATGAGACGACGCTTTTAATTTTGCATTATGCATCAGCCAATTCATCATAGAAAATTTTGAGATATCAATCCACATGAGACTATTGATAGTTGGAAGGATTTCACCTTTCAAAATTCCCTGATAGCTAGTACTTTTCGAGAGATGCAGTTGATTATATCATACAGAAATGCTGATTTATTGTGGGCCCTATTGTCGATGGAGCATAAATATAAAATCATATTGATTGATCAATCTTTGTTACCAATCAATCTTCTTCTTTGTTGTCTATGATTTTTCTAAGATTATGTTTTCTACAAAAGTTTTGGTTACAGTTGATTGTGGCCCTTTTTGGGTCGTTTCTTATTTTTATATTTTTAGAGATTCAATTGTGTTTTTAATAGCTATTGGTTGAGCTAATCTAGTATGCCATGTTCTGGTTTTTGAAGTGTTTGTTAAAGCTTATACAACACACCATTCAGGATTTAAGGAGTTCTACATGTGGGGGCCATTGTTCAGTTATCCAAGCTGATGGTTGCCTTTAGGACCCACAAAAGAGCTTAAGATTCCTTAATTGCAGCCCTTCTATTTGTTGACCACCCACAGAAATGTTTGGAATTTAAAGCTTGTGCAACATACCATTCAGGTTTGTACAACATACAATTCCTTAATATTTGTACAGAATACTATTCAGGTTTTAAAGCTTGTACAACATACTATTTCTTAACATACCAGTTCGTGGGATTTCAAGTAACCGTAGCCAAGATGAAAAATGGCAAATATAGATTAATGATATCTAGATGCTTCACAGAGATTTTAGTTAGGAAAATGAGAAGAAAAACCTTCATACTTCAGTTCTTCGTTCCAAGAGAGTGCAGGGCTGGAAGCACCTATTTTTTTTGTTAAGGGGAGTGAAAGCAACGCTGAAAGCAATGCAGTGAAAAGAGTATGTGAAATTTTCTTGAGAAATTTAGGACTGTGGACCCCACCTTTTATCCAGTTGTTTTTATGAAACAATACAAACTTTGTTTTGCAACTTAGACCTGCACGTGTAGAGACTAAATTTTAGGACAAAAATACCCCTCCTTTTCAGTTTGTCCCGCTCAATTACCAGTTTGGCCCGCTCATTTTCCAGTTTAGCTCACTCAATTTTCAGTTTGTCCCGCTCAATTTCCAGTTTGTCCCACTCAATTTCCAGTTTGGCCCGCTCAATTTTCAGTTTGTCCTACTTAATTTTCAGTTTGTCCCGCTCAATTTCCAGTTTGGCCCGCTCATTTTCCAGTTTGTCCTGCTCAATTTTCATTTTGTCCCGCTCAATTTCTGGTCAATTCGCTTCACTTCACGGTCATTTCCATGCATTTCACGGTCATTCCCGGCGATTCCGTGTTGATTCACGGTCATTTCCATGCATTTCATGGTCAATTCCCTTCACTTCACGGTCATTTCCATGCATTTCACAGTCAATTCGCTCCACTTCACGGCCATTTTCATGCATTTCACGGTCAATCCTGGCGATTCTGTGTTGATTCACAGTCATTTCCATGCATTTCATGGTCAATCCTGGCAATTCCGTATTGATTCACGGTCATTTCCATGCATTTTACGGTCAATCCCGGCGATTCCGTGTTGATTCACGGTCATTTCCATGCACTTCACGATCATTTCCCTTCACTTCACGGTCATTTCCATGCATTTCACAGTCAATTCCAGTGATTCCGTTTCATTTCACGGTCAATTCCCTTCACTTCACCATCATTTCCATGCATTTTTTTCTAAACAAACAAGCTAAAATATAGGACAACTACTCCATTACAAGTCGTATTTTATATCAAGCAATTTATTTGGGAGAGGAAAATCCATCATATCTTGTTAGCTTGAGGGGAGGCATTGGAATTTCCTTTGCCTTCAACATAAATGATCTGCACTCAATTATAATTAATTTATAAGGAACTTATATATTAATCGGGTTCGTGTTGGGTCAGGCAACCCAAGACCTCAATCCGAGCTCAACCTAAGTTTTATCAGGTTAGTGTTTGTATGGCCCAACCCCAAGACCAAACTTGATACATCCTGCCCAAGCCCAACCCAATGTCAGGTCGGCCACAGGTTGGTCGGGTTGAGCCCACTCAACTTTTAGCTCTAAAATCATATATGGTACGTCAAGTAACTAATTTTGGTTTAGAAGATATTCTTGTTATATGAATAAAGAAAGAAATGAAAAAAAGAGATTAAAAAAATTTTATATGCTTATATATACATATTTATAGAAATATGTGTTAGAGAAAAATGTAGGTAGAATAAAATTCTCCATGTATAAAAAAAGAAAAAGAAAAAAAAAGAGAGAAAGATATGGTTACGGTTATAGCTACGGTTATAATCCGTAGCCATAGATCGGGGGTGGAATCGCGGCATCCGCGATTGATCGTCGATTGGGACAGCGACTTGCGGTGGAATCGCGGGAGCTGCGATTGATCGCGGAGCTATCTCTATAGCTACGGTTATAATCCGTAGCCATAGAAAACTGTAGCTATAGGTTCCCGATTTTATTTTATTTTTTGCTGTTGTAATCCCCACCACCTTTTGTGGGTCCCATCATGAGGTCTGTGTTATATCCAAATTGTCCATCTATTTGACGACCTCATATTAAGGCTTGAGACGAAAAATAAGATAGATCTAACTATCAAGTAGACCACACTATAAAGGGCATTGGGGAATTGAACGTCTACCATTGAAACCCTTTTAGGGATTATAGAAGTTTTGGATCATTATAAAATTTGTTTTTCTTCACCCAAAATTTGAGCGGGCCAAACTAGAATTTAAGCGGGCCTATCTGGAAATTGAGCGGGCCTATCTGGAAATTGAACGGGCCAAACTGGAAATTGAGCGGGACAAACTGGAAATTAAGCAGGTCAAACTGGAAATTGGGAAATTGAGCGGGACAAACTGGAAATTGAGCATCATTCAAAGCATTCCTCAGAAGATCCATAAAGTATTCTTTTGGGACACCTCTATAGTTTAGTAGTGAAATTAAAGTCTTATTTAGGTACGTTTTCCTTGGTTGGTTGCTAAAAAAGGAAGACAAGTAATTTGGATCAACTCTTCACATCACATTTGTAGATAACCCATAGCCGTTACATACAAGCACTAAAAGAAAACAAGGTATTGTACTATTATTCACACAACCAATTCGAAGATGGAGAACCCCAACTTCGCTCCCTAATAAAATTTCAAATACTCCCAACAAGGATGGAGTTTATTCATAGAAGGATTGAAATTCTTCCTACAACATATGATGTATAATCCTAAGAAAAGGGCGGAAACAACACTGGTAAATGAGTTGAGGAGTCTTATTAGGACATGGGAGATCGTCAATGTATATAAAATAATCCTCCACGGGTGATGCTACAACCAATTTACTATACAATTAACAAAGAAGTGGTCACGGATTTATCGATGAACCAATAGGGTTGGTTCATAATGGAGTATCCTAATATTATTCTGATTTTCCATCTGAAAGGATTTGACTCAGAAAAGGTTGGATGTTTGGTCCCTCCGAGACATCCAGCACCAAACTGAGAGACCATTCAGAAGTGGTTTCTCAGCAATCAGGAGATATTCTTGGCATTCTGGAGGCATGCAGCCCCAAGAGGATAAGCTAGGATGTTTATTTTAGGAACATTTTCATAAAAATTGAGTAATCTAGTAAATATACCCTGGGTTGTTGGAAACTTATATTAGGCGCATCCCCTATAACTAATGAAGAATCTTGGATATACCCTGGCCCTATAAATGTGGGATCCACCTTAGGTGGTCTAAATAGTTCACATTTTGGCTTCATTGTGCATAGAACATCCCCACAATGTTCTATGTCTTCTATTACAAGTTTTATGTATTTATATCGAAGAGCCATTGTTTTATGTTATGTTTGTAGCTTTTCAGCTTTTCATTGTTTTACGTTCAATTGCCAGCAGTTACACCATCCAGGCATTGCAATGCCTGGTAATTGAAATATCCAATGCATCTAGATGCCCCCAATTCAAATGATCTTGCTTGGTAATCGAAATATCCAATGCATCTAGATGCCCCCAATTCAAATGATCCTGAAGTAATCTCACATAGTTTTGTTTCTTAAAATTTTAAAAACTTACCATTTATAATTGGTAAAATTGGAGAAGCTATATTGGTGGGTATTTTGAAAGTGGCTGTAAGTGCTATAGTTTCTATCCCTGTTTGTTGTCAAATTTGTAGTGCCAAAATCACTATTATACTCTGTTATATATAACATGCATAAGTGAAGCTCTCTCATGAACAAGCTAAGCTCACAACAAGCCAAGCTCTCAAGTACAAGACTCAAGATCTTGAATGAAAGAACTGATCACAAGACAAGACTCTTGAATGCAAGAACTGCTCACAAAACAAGACTCAAGACGAAAAGAAAGTACAACTCAAGACTCAAGTTGAAAGTCAAGCTGAACTCAAGACTCAAGTTGAAAGTCAAGCTGAACTCAAGACTCAAGCTGAAACTCAAGCCACTTTCAAGATTGAGCTACTTTAAGGTTTAATCTACATCAAGACTTCAAGGCTCATTCTTCATGGTCTCTTGTTTCAATGTCCATACTTCATGATTGAGGTTTGTTTGACCATAGGATGACCTTAGAAGTAGGTCATTTCGGATACATAAACCGAATGTTATTTTACATGTGATTGGTCTGTTCTTCGACTAGTCCTAGGGCTTCTTCGACTAGTCCTAGACTTGCTTCGACCAGTCTAAGAAATTCCTCGACCAGTCGTAAGTTTGTTACATATTCCGGATAAAATCTGTTAGCCTTCGACTAGTCCAGGAATCTGTTCGACCAGTATACTCGACCAGTCGATCTTCGACCGGTCGTAGAATCTACGACTCGAAGTCCCGAACTTTGCAGGACCTACGACCGATCGAAGGAAACCTACGACGATCGTAGGTGACCTACGACCGATCGTAGGAGGGCTACGACGATCGTAGAACGGTTTGCGCTTATCCCGCCTAATCTTTCAAATATATGTTATGGCTTCGACTAGTCGAAGAGCACTCTAGACCGATCGAAGACCCGATCTTCTCACCTATAAATAGAGCACGAATCTCGGAAGAAATCATCGATTTAATTATAGTATTCAAGCCAATCTTCGTCGAACTTCGAGAGATAATTTTGTGCTCCATTTAAGCTAAGTGTGCTTATTTAATATCTTCTTTCCTTAGCTTTATTTTAATTGATTTTGTTTCGGCTATTTCAATCTGATTTGAAAAGAGGAATTGTTATTCCCTTTCTTTGGAATCAAAATCAATTAAGGCAAGCCCTATTTGGTTTAATTTAAAATCTATTAGAACTAGAACCATTGTAATCGAGTACTGGACATTGAACTTGGACATTCAATCATCTACTTTGATTTGGTTCTACCGGGCTGCTACAACGAAGAAGATATTCAGGTATTTTACATATTGTAAATTCCTTTTTATTATTTTGGTTTCTTTCAAGATTTGCCGAAAAAATCTTGTTATTTTGGTTATCTGAAGGAAAGCCAGGAAAACTCAGAAGTGGGGGTTTTTAATTGTGTAAGCCCACATACAAAGACACAATTGTAAGGGTTTTGGGTGAACTGGGAAAACCTATTTTTAGTGAACGCTAATATCCCCTGTGTGAGGATATTAGGAGTGGAGTAGCTTTTTGTGTGGTTATTGGATAACAGTTGGTGAACACACAAAGGCGAACCACTATAATCCCTTGAGTTGTGGTTGATTGTTTTATTCTTCTAATTTTTTATTCTTTTTGTGGGATGTATGTATGGTGGTGAATGTTGTAATTATTTCAAGCTTTGTGAGAATGTTGTAATAGCTTAGAATTTACTTTCTGCTATTCCTTTATAAGCTTGATTTTCAATTTCATTTGAAAGTTGTTCCAACAAGGTTGCCCTGCCATTTTTATGGTGTATGGCTGTCCCTAGAACAATACATTTTTAATTACAAGTTATTTCATTTTAGTTTATATTTAATTTGTATTCCTCTTCGATTTGAGACTTGATACAAAGACCTTTCTAGAAATAAGGTTGTCCTACCATAAACTCTGTTTTGGTGTCAGGATGTCCTAAGAATAACGATTGTATCAACCTCTCAAGATCTGAATTTTGAGGTTGTTTTACTTTCTTGCATTGTTATTTAATTTGGCTATCATTTTCTTTATTATTCCGCTGTTATAAGTTTTTATTTGGCATTGTCCTATTCACCCCCCCTCTAGGACATATAGCTTGGCCTTTTCAAGTGGTATCAGAGCCTAATAGCTCCTTTTTAATTCTTGGATTTAATTCCTGAGCTAACGATTTAAGCTATTTAAGATGTCAAATTTTGATAGCCTTTCAGTCACTAGGCCTCCACCCTTTGATGGCTCCAACTATGCCTATTGGAAAGCCAGAATGAGGATCTTCCTCAAATCAATGGATGAAAATGTGTGGCAAGCCACAGTGACTGAATGGAATCCTCCTATCATGGAAGTTACTGGGGTTGATGGTTCAAAGTCTATGAAAACCACACCATATTACCAATGGACCACCCTACATAAAAGTTAGAGTATTGCAAATGCTAAAGCAATAAATGCAATTACGCACTATCACCGGATGAGTTCAAAAGAATCATCTCTTGTGATACCGCAAAGCAAGCTTGGGATATATTAGAAATGACACACGAGGGTACTACAATTGTCAAAAATCTAAAGTCCAACTCCTCACAACCAGATTTGAAGAAATTCATATGGAGGAAAATGAGATGTTTATGGACTTTTACACTAGATTGAATGACATTGTAAACTCAATGTGGGGTCTTGGCGATAAAATCCTAAAAAGTAAAGTATGTGCAAAAATATTACGCTCACTTCTGAACGGTTCAATTCTAAAGTAACCGCAATCCAAGAACTTCGTGATACGGATAATATGAGGGTTGAAGAACTAGTTGGTTCTCTACAAACCTACGAGTTAAACTTTAAAGCTCCTAAAGGTAAATCTATCGCACTAAAATCTTCTAAATGTAGTTCAGAAAGAAAATTCTGATTCAGAAGATGACATGGCTCTTTTAGCTAAAAATTTTACAAAATTTTCAAAAGCAAGAAAAGAGTTGATTTTCAAAAATCAAATGACAAAAAGAAGTTTAGACCCAAATCTCGAAAATCTTTGAAAGATAGTCAATGTTACAACTGTCTAGAATATGGGCACTTAGCAAATAGATGTCCTAAAAGGGACAAACCCAAGAAGAAGGGTATGTTGGCTACATGGGATGAATCATCTGATTCTGAAGGTTTTTCTGAATCAGAAGATTCTGAAACTGAGTCGGGCAATGAAGTCAAAGCTCTTATGACTTTAGCCAAATTCACATTTTCAGATAATGACTCTACAAGTGAAGAAAATCTGAATAGTGAATGTGAAAATGAAGATGATCTTCAAGACGCTTACAATGCCCTATATAAGGAAAGTTGTAAAATTGTTACAAACTTAAACTTCAAAAAGAAAAGTTTTCTAAACTCAAAAATTGTTTTGATTCACTTGTCTTAGAAAAATCACAAATTTCAGATAGTTTTGAAAAATCAAAATGTGATTTGGAATTCAAAAACTCTCAAATTGTTGATTTAAAATCTGAAATTGAGAAACTTAAAACTGAAGTTTCCTCTCTTCTAAGTTTAAAGGACACATGGAAATATGCCCAAGGTGATCCAAAGTTAGAAAAATTGTTATCCGGATCAAGAAAATGTGGCGATCGATCCGGGTTGGGCTATGATAAAAATCAACCTCCTAAACAAAAGTATACTCCTCCTATGTTTGTTAAAGGAGAGTCCTCAAACTCAAAAGGGAAAAGTACTTATCAAGATTTTTCTAAAAATTCAAAAACTTTTCAAAAACTTAGAAACAGCCATGTCAACTTTAATCAGAATCGAAATCCACTAGCTGAAAAGATAGTTGATTTACTCAAGGAGCTATTAAAATCTAACTCTATAGGTCATTCCTACAAATATACACAAAAGAAGACCAACTATGTTCCTAAACCCAAAACAGTTATGAAATGGGTTCCTAAAGTCACCTGCTTGGTTGCTCACACCGCTTTCAAAGCAACAAGTCATTCAAAGTGGTACCTAGACAGTGGATGCTCCAGGCATATGACAGGTGACAAAGCTTTATTCACCGATTTGAAAGATATGACTGATGGGTCAGTCACATTTGGTGATGGTAGCAACTGCAAGATAATAGGCCAAGGTACGGTTCAACTTTTTAATCTTCCAGTGTTTAAAAATGTTTTATATGTTGAAGGCCTAAAGCACAACTTGCTTAGTATATCACAAATATGTGATAATAACCATAATGTTCAGTTTTCTAATCATAGCTGTGAAATACTAAATAATAAGGGTTCTGTAATATTAACTGGACGTAGAACGTCTGAAAATTGCTATATTATTAGCGAATCCAGCTCATCTAATCAAACATGTTACATGGTCCATACAGACGAGACTGATTTATGGCACAAACGTCTTGGACATGTACATTATCGAAATCTATATCGATTGAGCAAACGAGAACTTGTAAGAGGTTTACCCAAACTTCAGAAATTAGATAAAATATGTGGTGAGTGCTAGATAGGCAAACAAACAAAGAACTCACACAAAAAGGTGAATTCAAATACCACATCAAGACCACTCGAACTTCTCCACATGGATCTGATAGGACCTACCAGAACAGAAAGTCATGGTGGGAAAAAGTATATCCTAGTAATAGTTGATGACTTTACCAGATTCACTTGGGTAGTCTTCTTAAGGGATAAATCTGAAACCCTTGAAGAAGTAAGAAAAGTTCTCAAAAGGATTCAAACTGAAAAATCCTCTCAAATCAGTAAAATTCGTAGTGATCATGGATCTGAATTTGAGAATAGCAATTTTGAGAAGTTCTGTACCGACCAAGGAATATTACATGAATTCTCTGCTCCCAAAACTCCACAACAAAATGGAATTGTAGAAAGGAAGAATAGGGTGCTTCAAGAAATGGCTAATGTCATGTTGAATAGCATGAAGCTCTCTAAAAATCTTTGGGTCAAAGCAGTCAACACACTTGCTATATTATTAACCGAGTCTACACAAAAAAAGATAATAATAAGACGGCTTACGAATTGTGGTTCAATAAAAAGCCTACTGTTAAATACTTTCGAGTTTTTGGCAGCAAGTGCTATATTTTACGTGATCGTGAAAATTTGGGAAAGTTCGATACGAAGAGTGATGAAGGTATTTTTTTAGGATACTCTTTAAACAGTCGAGCTTATAGGGTCCTGAACAAAAGGACTGGTGTGATTCAAGAATCCATTAATGTTGTCATTGATGATCATTTAAACACACCAACTTCTAATTCAGATAATGATGAAGTACTAATCATTGATAAACCCGATACTTCATCAAATCAAACTGATTCTGAGTTGAGGACTGTTAAAGATCATCCAACCACACAAATTCTTGGAAACCCTCTCACTGGTGTTCGCACCCGTAGACAACTTGAGGATATATGTAATTATGTATGTTTTACATCCCAAATTGAACCATCTAACGTAAAAGAAGCGCTTACTGATGAGATCTGGATTGTTGCGATGCAAGATGAACTCAACCAATTCATAAGAAATGATGTTTGGTATCTCGTACCAAGACCTAAAGATAAACACATCATTGGAACAAAATGGATTTTCAAAAATAAGTCTGATGAATGTGGAAATATAATTAGAAACAAGGCTAGACTGGTGGTACAAGGTTATACTCAAATTGAAGGGATTGATTTCGATGAAACCTTTGCACCAGTAGCACGTCTTGAATCTATCAGACTATTTATATCCATTGCATGTTTTAAAAAGATAAAGATCTATCAGATGGATGTAAAAAGTGCTTTTCTAAATGGCGATTTACATGAAGAAGTCTATGTTGAACAACCAATGGGATTTGAAGATTCCAAAAATATTGATCATGTATATCGGCTTAAAAAGGCACTTTATGGATTAAAACAAGCACCTAGGGCATGGTATGAGAAACTAACGAAATTTCTTTTAACTCATAATTTTCAAATGGGATCTGTTGATAAAACTCTGTTTGTTAAAAAACAAAATGATCATATCTTAATAGTACAGATTTATGTTGATGATATCATTTATGGATCAACTTGTACTGACTTGACTACTGAGTTTACAGATTTGATGAAATCACAGTTTGAAATGAGCATGGTTGGGGAATTGACTTATTTCCTTGGATTGCAAGTAAAGCAACAATCTGAAGGAATATTCATTTCTCAATCTAAGTATGCCTTGAATCTAATTAAGAGATTTGGATTTGAGAATGGCAAGAATTTCGATACTCCTATGAGTACTACCCGAAACTATCAAAAGACTCGAATGGTAAAAATGTTGACTCAAAACTTTATCGGAGTATGATTAGTAGTTTGTTATATCTAACTACTAGTAGACCGATATTTCTCTAAGTGTTGGTATTTGCGCAAGATATCAATCGATCCAAAAGAATCTCACTTGATTGTAGTGCGAATTATTAGATATGTCACAAGTAACCGTAAATCTCGGTCTCTGGTATCCTCATGAAACCAATGTTCAATTAGTTGGGTACTCTGCTGACTGGTCTGGTAATCTAGATGATAGAAAATCAACCAGTGGTGGTTGTTTTTTTATTGGAAATTGTCTAGTTTCCTGGTTTAGTAAGAAACAAAATTCTATATCACTTTCAACAGCTGAAGCTGAGTATATCGCAGCTGGTAATGCATGTACACAGCTTGTTTGGATGCAACGAATGCTAAGTGATTATGGAATTAAACAGGATTCTATGTTATTACACTGTGATAATTCCAGTGCGATAAATATTTCAAAAAATCCTATTCAGCATTCTCGTACTAAGCATATTGACATTAGATTTCATTATATAAGGGAATTAGTAGAAGAAAAAGTTATATCTCTAGAATATATTCTTACTGAAGATCAACGTGCTGATATTTTCACAAAACCTCTTGATAAAAGCAGGTTCAAAAAGATGAAATTTGATCTTGGCATGTGCATTTTAAATTGATAATTTATGCCTTCTTGTATAATATTGTATATATTTGCTAGATTGTATTTCAATTTTTGTAAAAATTGCTAGAAAATTGAATTTTTTGGGGTTTGTACGACCAGTCGTGAGTATACACGACCAGTCGTACTACGACCGGTCGTAGATACCCACGACCAGTCGTGGAGCACGGGTTTCACTTCAAATGGTATCTATGCTATCTCAAATGGTACTCAAATTTGTTTGCCTTCCTTAATCTGTCATTTCATTCTTCAGTTTCGACTCCATCCTGGTCATAGTGACATTCCATTTGCATACTTTATGACTATATTGGCTACTCATATGTTAGTCGATATGCTTCCTGAACAAGGTGGTGGTGTTGATGGTGGTCCTGAAGAAGCTGGTATTGATATTAATATGGATGATATTTTTGAGGAACTGGATTCTGACTCTGCTAATGATCCAGATTTTGTACCATCTGGATGATATTTTTGAGGAACTGGATTCTGACTCTGCTAATGATCCAGATTCTGTACCATCTGATGTTGATGCACGTCTGAGTGCATTAGAAGATAAAGTTGAGAATATTAATGTTAAGTTGGAGAATATATCTGTTGCTCATGATTCGCAATTCAAATACATGCGCAAATATCTAAGGCGCTTGAACAAAGGCATGCACCAACTTGATCCTACTATTCCTGCTCCTTCTTCAAGTTCTAATTCTGACTAGTTTCTATGAAACTTTTGGTATGTAATAACTTTATTACTTTGCTCTTGTTTGATTGAGTTTGAGTTGGATTTTATGCTGGATATTTGTTCTTGATGTAATGCTGGATATATGTGATGCTATCTTGAGTATCTCTATGTAGCTCTGAATATTTCTTTTGCTATACTTTCTTACTTCCTCATGTTTCCTCTCATGACTTCCTTTATTTAGTTCTCCTTTGTCATATTGTGACAAAAAGGGGGAGAATGGTTTGTTCTTAATGTGATTGTGAGGGGAGTAGCAGTGGTTATGTTACCCAGGGGGAGTTAGGGGGAATATATGTTTGATCTTGTTGAATGATAATGGTTGAATGTTGGAACTGGTTGAATGTTGAATATTGAATATTGATTTGCAGGTGTTAACCAGTTGTTTTACTTTTGTTTATTATGGTTATGTGTTTTGTCACTAATTTGACAAAGGGGGAGATTGTAAGTGCTATAGTTTCTATCCCTGTTTGTTGTCAAATTTGTAGTGCAAAAATCACTATTATACTCTGTTATATATAACATGCATAAGTGAAGCTCTCTCATGAACAAGCTAAGCTCACAACAAGCCAAGCTCTCAAGTACAAGACTCAAGATCTTGAATGAAAGAACTGATCACAAGACAAGACTCTTGAATGCAAGAACTGCTCACAAAACAAGACTCAAGACGAAAAGAAAGTACAACTCAAGACTCAAGTTGAAAGTCAAGCTGAACTCAAGACTCAAGTTGAAAGTCAAGCTGAACTCAAGACTCAAGCTGAAACTCAAGCCACTTTCAAGATTGAGCTACTTTAAGGTTTAATCTACATCAAGACTTCAAGGCTCATTCTTCATGGTCTCTTGTTTCAATGTCCATACTTCATGATTGAGGTTTGTTTGACCATAGGATGACCTTAGAAGTAGGTCATTTCGGATACATAAACCGAATGTTATTTTACATGTGATTGGTCTGTTCTTCGACTAGTCCTAGGGCTTCTTCGACTAGTTCTAGACTTGCTTCGACCAGTCTAAGAAAATCCTCGACCAGTCGTAAGTTTGTTACATATTCCGGATAAAATCTGTTAGCCTTCGACTAGTCCAGGAATCTGTTCGACCAGTCGTAGGAACAGTGTCGACTGATTTTCGACCAGTCGTAGAATCTACGACTCGAAGTCCAGCGAACTTTTGCAGGACCTACGACCAGTCGAAGGAAACCTACGACCAGTCGTAGGTGACCTACGACCAGTCGTAGGAGGGCTACGACCAGTCGTAGAACGGTCTGCGCTTATCCCGCCTAATCTTTCAAATATATGTTATGGCTTCGACTAGTCGAAGAGCACTCTAGACCAGTCGAAGACCCGATCTTCTCACCTATAAATAGAGCACGAATCTCATAAGAAATCATCGATTTACTTATAGTATTCAAGCCAATCTTCGTCGAACTTCGAGAGAGAATTTTGGGCTCCCTTTAAGCTAAGTGTGCTTATTTAATATCTTCTTTCCTTAGCTTTATTTTAATAGATTTTGTTTCGGTTAGTCCAATCTGATTTGAAAAGAGGAATTGTTATTCCATTTCTTTGGAATCAAAATCAATTAAGGCAAGCCCTATTTGGTTTAATTTAAAATCTATTAGAACTAGAACCATTGTAATCAAGACTTGGACATTGAACTTGGACATTCAATCATCTACCTTGATTTGGTTCTACCGCTGCTACAACGAAGAAGATATTCGTATTTTACATATTGTAAATTCCTTTCTATTATTTTGGTTTCTTTCAAGATTTGCCGTAAAAATCTTGTTATATTGGTTATCCGAGGAAAGCCAGAAAACTCGAAGTGGGGGTTTTTAATTGTGTAAGCCCACATACAAAGACACAATTGTAAGGGTTTTGGGTGAACTGGGAAAACCTATTTTTAGTGAACGCTAATATCCCTGTGTGAGGATATTAGGAGTGGAGTAGCTTTTTGTGTGGCTGTTGTTTAACAGTTGGTGAACACAGGCGAACCACTATAATTCCTTGAGTTGTGGTTGATTTTTTTATTCTTCTAATTTTTATTCTTTTTGTGGGATGTATGTATGGTGGTGAATGTTGTAATTATTTCAAGCTTTGTGAGAATGTTGTAATAGCTTAGAATTTACTTTCTGCTATTCCTTTATAAGCTTGATTTTCAATTTCATTTGAAAGTTGTTCCAGCAAGGTTGCCCTGCCATTTTTATGGTGTATGGCTGTCCCTAGAACAATACATTTTTAATTACAAGTTATTTCATTTCAGTTTATATTTAATTCTGTATTCCTCTTCGATTTGAGACTTGATACAAAGACCTTTCTAGAAATAAGGTTGTCCTACCATAAACTCTGTTTTTGGTGTAAGGTTGTCCTTAGAATAACGTTTGTATCAACCTCTCAAGATCTGAATTTTAAGGTTGTTTTACTTTCCTGCATTGTTATTTAATTTGGCTATCATTTTCTTTATTATTCCGCTGTTATAAGTTTTTATTTGGCATTGTCCTATTCACCCCCCCTCTAGGACATATAGCTTGGCCTTTTCAGTGGCTTATTTCCCAGAGTATTCATTATGTCAAAGCACAGTTCTAACATATCTAAAAAAAATGCTATGACCAGTTTGATATTTGCCATGTTTCAAGACTTGCACATTTGTGCAAGGACAATGGATTTTCAATCTTTTAGAGTTTATTAACTACGCCCACGAGCAGTTGAAGTTGGCAAAGCTAGCCCTTCTCTCATTATCCAGGTTTGTTCATGGCTCTAGAGGTGGATGGCCCACTCATTTTCCAGTTTGTCTCGCTCAATTTCCAGTTTGGCCTGCTCAATTTCCAGTTTATCCCACTCAATTTTTAGTTTGTCCTGCTCATTTCCATGTTTGCCGGCTCAATTTCCAGTTTGGCCTGCTGAAATTCTAGTTTGTCCCGCTCATTTCCATGTTTGCCCGCTCAATTTCCAGTTTGTCCCGCTCAATTTCCAGTTTATCGCACTCAATTTCCAGTTTGGCCCACTCATTTTTCAGTTTGTCCCGCTCAATTTTCAGTTTGGCCCGCTCAATTTTCAGTTTGTCCTGCTCAAATTTCAGTTTGTCCCGCTCAAATTTCAGTTTGGCCCGCTCAATTTCTAATTTGTCTCACTCAATTTCTAGTTTGTCCCGCTCAATTTTCTGTTTGTCCCGCTCATTTCCATGTTTGCCCGCTCAATTTCCAGTTTGGCTCGCTAAAATTCTAGTTTGTCCCGCTCATTTCCATGTTTGCCCGCTCAATTTCTAGTTTATCCCGCTCAATTTCCAGTTTATCCTGCTCAATTTTCAGTTTGGCCCGCTCATTTTCCAGTTTGTCCCGCTCAATTTCCAGTTTGGTTCGCTCAATTTCCAGTTTGTCCCGCTCAAATTTCAGTTTGGCCTGCTCAATTTCCAGTTTGTCCCATTCAATTTCTAGTTTGTCCCGCTCAATTTTCAGTTTGTCCCGGTCATTTCCATGTTTGCCCGCTCAATTTCCAGTTTGGCCTGCTGAAATTCTAGTTTGTCCTGCTCATTTCCATGTTTGCCCGCTCAATTTCCAGTTTGGCCAGCTGAAATTCTAGTTTGTCCCACTCAGTTCCATGTTTGCCCGCTCAATTTCCAATTTGGCCCACTCAATTTCCAGTTTGGCCCCCTCAATTTCTAGTTTGTCCGGCTCAATTTCCAGTTTGTCACTTCATGGTTATTTTCATGCATTTCACGGGCAATCCCGGCGATTCCGTTTCATTTCACGATCATTTCCATGCATTTCATGGTCAATCACGGCAATTCCGTTTCATTTCACGGTCATTTCCATGCATTTCATGGTCATTTCCCTTCACTTCACGATCATTTCCATGCATTTCACGATCAATCCCGACGAATCCATTTCATTTCACGGTCATTTCCCTTCATTTCACGGTTATTTCCATACATTTCATGGTCATTTCCATGCATTTTATGGTCATTTCCCATCATTTCACGGTCATTTCCCTTCATTTCATGGTCAGTTCGATGCATTTCCTGGCAATTCCCGAGACCTCGACCCAAGCCCAACCTAATGTCGGGTTGGTCACAGGTTGGTCCGGTTGAGCCCGCCCAACTTTCAGCCCTAAAATTATATATGGTATGTCAAGTAACTAATTTTGGTTTGGAAAATATTCATGTTATATGAATAAAGAAAGAAATGAAAAAAAGAGATTTTTTTTTTTTTTTTTTGATATGCTTACATTTACATATTTATATAAATATGTGTTAGAAAAAAATGTAGGTAGAATAAAATTCTCCATGTAAAAAATAAAAATTAAAAAAATTAAAAAAAAAGAAAGTGTATAGGGATATGATTATAGCTACGGTTATAATCCGTAGCCATAGATCGGGGGGTGAAATCGCAATATCCACGATTAATCGCCAATAGGGACAGCGACTTGCGGTAGAACGTGGGATCCACGATTGATAGCCGAGCTACTGTTATGGCTACAGATTATAACCGTAGCTATATCCATATCCCCCTGCATGCATCATTACCATTGTACATGAACGTCTACCGTTGAAACCCTTTTACGGGCCACATAAATTTTGGATTATTATGAAATTTGTTTTTCCTTTTCATCTAGGTCTTTGACCTTATGAATGGATTGGATGGAAAATAAATGTTATAGTGGGCCCTACAAAAGTTTCAACGATGAAAATCAATTTTCCGCTGCTCTGTGGTGTGGCCTAGTTGATCTTTGGATATGATTTTTTTTTTTTTGATAATGCTCCGAAATGATCTTGAAATATGGATGAACGTTGTGGATATAATAAATACATAGCTGTGGGGCCATGTAACTTTGATCTCTTTTAAGCCGTTCGTACAACTCTCAGTTGGACGAGCGTCAGGCGTCAGCGCTCGTCTTCGCAGTGAAAAGGAGGGGTAGTTTCGTCCTCGAAGTCGCTGTCCGCACGTGCTAATGTCAGTTGGTAACTGAAATTTGTATTCCTTCATAAAAACCGCTGGGTAAAAGGTTTTGTCTACAGTGGTCATTTTCTCAATAAACGTGGCCAGTAAACGGTGTTTCATTTTTTGACCGAGGCGCATTAAATGCTTTCAACCGAGACCAACTTTTTCGCCAATGAAACACGACCACATCACTTCAGTAGCAATATCGCTACTGAAGTGTTCAGTAACGAATCCGCGCTCAGGTTTTTATATTCCTAAGGAATGATTGTGGACGCTCTCGTGCACTACAACAATAGTGACCCGTAGCAGCGGATTTTTCCATTGCATCCTCCATTGGTGTGTGTGTATATATATACATATACCATTGTTACATGGTTATTGTGGCGATCCGGTCTGTCCATCATAAAATCTCTGTCATAAAATAAGTTTTAACAGTAGATTTATCCACATATGGGGGTGTCAATAACATTTAGGCGCATTCTTTAAGTGGCAGTGAAAACAATCAAAATCCATGGTGGTGAACTTTTCGTCCACCACAGTATAACTTTTAACGGGGGATACATCCGTCGCTGAATATAGTAAGTAGTTGACATGCAGCGGTGGATATATCAGACAACGGGAAAACATTCTACAGCGGCATTCTTGTGGCTGCAGAATTTCAAATCTACCGCTATAATATTTGGTATGAAAAAAATACAACAATGCTGTATTTCTGTACAAAAAATGCCTTATAAATCTAAAAATCAAAGATATCAGAGTCTTCTAAAAGAAAGTGCCTTATCATTTTAAATGTAAACATTCAAACATATCATCTTTTATTCACATTTACATCAACATTAGTTACAATTTACAAAATATGTAGATGTTGTTCTAATTTTCATGTTATCCGAAACAAATTCACTTTTTTTTTTTTAATAACTTCCAACTCTTTCTTCAGAATATCTAGTTATCGCACTCATCACATCAATAAAACCGGTTGCAATTCTGTTATTCATTTAATTAATATACAACTTTCACCACTAAGTATTCGAAAAAATTTAACATCATATTCTTATTCTACTTTAACAATGTTACCTACAAAAGACATTTGTAAAACTATCATCCAAGATTGGCAGAGCTTTTGGATGTTAATGCCATAGATCTTGCCCAATTGCAAACACATTGTATCGGGGTGAAATCTATGAGATTTCCTATTATCCATAATGTATACTATAAAATCATGAATAGAAATTAGAAAATTTCATTAAATTCATCTGTTTGTGTTTATGCAATGAACTATTTGAAAAAGAAAATACAGTTCATCAAAAATTGAAAATTTCAGCCATCAAATTAAACAAACCATGAGATAATAATATTCACATGTTCTTATAAAGCGTTCAAAAAATTTCACATATTGTAATAGTTTAAAAAGATAAAGATAGATTTGTTGGGGAACCACAAAAGCACACAGAGATGAATCAAGTAAAAATACTCTAATAACACGACCAAGTTCAAACACAAATATACCGAATTTAACATGGAAAAACTCTTGTAGAAAAAAACCACAGCACAAAGTGATAATAATGCACTATGAAAGCAGAAAATTACAAGAGATTGAGTTTAACTGATTCAAATAAGCATTGAATCTCCCTTATAAGCCTTTAAAACCCTTTAAGAACGAGTTAGAAAGCTCTCATATCCACCTATATATATATATATATATATATAGCCTCTATGAGAATCACAATCGAAATAGGAAACAAATTATGCACTTATACAACTCTGTGCGATCATTTGATGGCACCTTCAATGGCATCGACATATCGTCGATGGCATTTAAGGCCTTCGATGTCATCAAGTATAACACTAAATTGATCCAGAAAGAAAATATGGATTTTTCAAAATTTTCCAATGGCGTCGAGCTACAATTGACAGGCCTGTGGATTTTCATATTTAAGACATTAACAACAATCTCCATCATGTCTTTAATCTTCATTCTTCATAGCTCATTTATCATCATTTCTAATTCTGCCTTGTATCATACCTCCACCATCGCTTCTCGTGCACACCCGTCTTTCTTTATGCCTTCACCAAGCCCAAAGAAGTTGCACAGAACTTGAACTTCTCTGTGGAAACCACCTTAGTGAGCATGTCAGCTGAATTCACGCTCGTGTAAATTTTCTTTAGAGTCATGCTTCCTTCCTCAAGTAAATGTTAGATAAAATGATGATGCACATCAATATATTTATTACGTGAGTGATAAATAGAATTTTTATATAAATTGATCGCGCTTTCGTTGTCACAATTAACCGGCACAGCCTCGTGTTGAAGCCTCAACTAATTTATCATTCCTCTTAACTAAACACCTTCCTTGAATGCCTCTATTACCATGTTCACAACCCCAAGTGTAAGGTCGCGATGTAGTAATAACTCGGTAAGACCGAGGTCGAATCCACAGGGACTAAACTTGTACGTATTCTGAAAATAACTAGAACTAGAAGATCTAAATTGAATCTGAATAATTGAGAGTAATGATGAATAGTGTTAATTAAAACTTATGAATTTAAAGGTGAAAACTAGGGTGCCAAAGATCCACTTATAGATATCAAGATGCTACCTTACTTGATTCAAGAAATACGATTGGAATTGGAGTCCTATCCTATCCAATTGGAAGATAAAGCAATTTAAATCAAATCTATACTGTCATTGACCTAATTCTTAATGGAGGAGAATTGTGATGATTGAAATGGATTCCATTACCTTACCATGCCCAGGAGACGATTGTGAGCAATGAGATTTACCAATCTCACAATTTCAAAATAAGAAAAGAAGATACCCAAAGCTATCATAGTATATATTGTAATTTGAGTAATAATAAATCATAGAAAACTAAAAATATTCCTTTAATATCAAACTATAAATTAATGAGGTCCAATAAGAACAAGAATCAAAGCAAGATAATCATCGAAACACGCTACGAGCTTCACCTCTTAGCCCTAGCTAAGAGGTTTATCCAACCATAGACATGATTGAAACCAAATCTCTTAAACAAACCATAAAAAATAAACTAGGAAAGAAGAAAAACTCTTTGATGGCAGCTCCACCCTTGTGCTATGCTCATTGAGACCTTTCCAAACCCTAGAAGATGCTTTGGAGCATCCTATGGGGTTCTATTTATAGTTATGGAACTTCAACTTTTGCACTGAGTTGGAAAAATTTAGAAACCGCCTCAGATTTACCACTCTACGCAGTTTTCCAAAATAGACTTTCAGAACTTTTCATTTTTAGACTTAAAGTTTTAGAATATAATTTTTTGAGGACGATTTTCAAGAATATGTTTTTTAGGACATTTTTCAAGATTCATTTTCTTCTTTTTTTTTCACTTTAAATCTTCGATTCTTTTCATTCCTCACTTGATTTCCTTGGATCTTTGGCATATGAATTCTTCATTTATGACTTCCAAATATCCAAATCTTCATTTAGTAATCTTTTTAGCATAAATCTTCGTTTTGGCATCAATTTTACCTTAAGCTCTCGAAATCACCTCGCACATGAAAATATGCATAATTAAATCAATTAAGCACTATCATCTTTATAAAACCAAGGTATAAATAGAAGAAAATATACAATATTTCACACTCAACACACCATCATGTAGCCATTTTACCGTTTCCTAGTGTTACTTTCTAGGGTTAGACATATATTTTCTAAAAACACCCACCGCATGTGAAATATTTGGTCTCATACATACCATGACATACATCAAGTTGCCAATTGCACTCGAATAAGGCATATAAGACATATCATGCTTTTCTTAATCTATTTTAGGCTTTTCTTCATTTATTTTAGGACGTTGTTCTGAAAAAAAGCTTAAAGCGAGCCACGTGGGGAACACTAAAAGACTTTACCTTGTCCATCCCATACTTCATCAATATATTCTCAGGGTATTCCACCTGAGATAATCAAAGCCTGCTCCTTTTCCTATCTTTGTGTATATCAATGCCTAGAACCTTCCATGTAACTCCTAGATCTTTCATCTCGAATGCCTCTAATAACTGAGTTTTTAGTATATCGATCTCATACATTCTATGATTGGAGATCAACATGTCATCAACATACAACACTGGGATAATAAACTTTCTGTCACTCAGTGTCTTGTAATAGACATAGTGATCATATTCACTCCTGGTAAACCTCTGACTCACCATGAAAGAATTAAAATTTATGTATCACTACCTAGGTGACTATTTTAGGCCCATATAATGACCTTTTTAACCTACAAACCTTGTTCTTTGCCTGTTTTATTTTGAAACCTTCTGATTGCTTCATATAAATCTATTCTTCCAATTTTCCATGCAGGAATATAGTCTTCACATCCATCTGCTCCAGCTCGAAATCGTATTAGGCAACCAACGCCAACACGAATCTAATAGATACTTTCTTCACAACCAGTGTGAACATCTTAGTAAAGTCGACACATTCTCTCTGAGCATATCCCTTTGCTACCAACCTTGTCTTGTACCTAATCATGTTTCTTCTTAAAAATTCACTTGCATCCGATCGCTTTTCCGCCAATGGAAAGCTCCACCAGCTCCCACGTCTCATTCTTGTACAAGGAATCCATCTCATCATCCATCACAACTTTCCACTTTTTGGCATTTGGCTTATCAAGAGCCTTATTAAGAGTAGATGGATCCCCCTCATTACCTCATCATCTGTAATGAGGACAAATGTGACATTTGAGTCATCCCTGTATCTCACTGGAAACCTATGATCATGCGATGGATTCCTTCTCATAGGTGGTTACTCTACTTACTCATATACCTTTGTCTGTGTCTCTGTCTTAGCTTGAGTATCATCTATGTCTATCTGAACATTAACCATCAACTTTTCTGGTTACTCGTGCTCATCTTTTCGGAATAAGGATCCCTCATCAAATATGATGTCATAACCAAGGATGATTTTTCGTGTGACCCAGTCATACAGCCTGTACCCTTTCACACCACCTATATAGCCGACAAAGATGTAATTTTTAGCTCTCTGGTCTAGCTTATCTCTCTCTACTGATGATATATGAGAATAAGTATCACAACCAAACACACGTAATCCCGAGGAGTCTTCTTGTTGACCACTCCACACTTCCTTTGGAATTTTACAATCAATGGTTGTAAAAGGGGACCGATTCACCAGGTAACAAGTTGTGCTAATAGCCTCAGTTCATAGGTCCTTACCCAACTTAGCATTACTGATCATGCATCGAGCCATCTCTAAAAGAGTTTGATTCATCCGCTCAGCCACACCGTTTGGCTCTACTATGTGGTGCACTGTGTTGTGCCTTATGATCCCTTTATCTTTATAATACCTATTGAATTCCCCTTAAGTAAATTCACCACCGTTATCTGTCCTCAACATTTTCACATTTCGTCCTAACTGTTTTTCAACCATCGCCTTCCATTGCTTGAAGTTGGCAAAAATATTGGATTTATTTTTCATAAAATAAACCCACACTTTTCTAAAATAGTCGTCAATGAAGATGAAAAACCATAACAACCCTCCTCTAGAAACCATGAACGATGGCCCTCATACATTAGAATACACATAGTTAAGAATACCATTACAAACATGTTTACCTGACTTAAAAGATAATCTTGAATTTTTACCATGTATACAATACTCATATATATTAAAATCAATACTTTTAAAGACTGGAATTAAACAACAGTAAAAAAGTACCTTCATGCCCCACTCACTTATGTGACCCAAGCATGCATGCTACATACGTGCAGACGTGAAATCCGCTACAGATGTTGTAACTCCACCTGATAAAGTGCTCCCCTATAAAGATTTTCATCCCACTGTGCCTTCATGATAATGAATGCCCACTTTAAAACTTTAAGGATACGATCAAACCTAATAAATTTGTACCTAAGCGTCTCGAGTGTTCCAAGAGATATCAATCTCTTCCTCATATTAGGAATGTGTCTCACCTCGATTAAGGTACGCTCCATGTCATTAAACATCTTGATGCGCACTGATCAAACACCCACAACATTACATGCATTATCATTACTCATAAATACTTGGCCACCATCATACTCTCTATAACTGGTAAACTAATTTCGATGAGGAGTCATGTGATATGATGCCCCGGTATCCAAAATTTACTCATCCTTATGATCATCGTATACATATCCAAACATGGACATTGACAACACATCACATCCACTCATGCCTTCATTAAACTCGGTAGTGTTGGCTTTCCTGGAAGAAGCCTCTGAGTTCTCTTTTCTTACCTTAGGATTTGTGCAATCCTTCTTTATAAGCCCGAACATCTCACAATGCCAGCACTTCAACTTCCCTTTGCCCTTACCCTTAGATTTGGACCTCAATCAAGAAGATTCACTATACCGCTTGGAATTCCATCCCCTCATAACCAATGCATCAGTAGAAGCGCCCAAGTAACCACTTTTCTTTCTCATCTCCTTTCCTTGAAGGGCTAAGATAATAATATTGATGTTAATGGTCGATCTACCAGTGTACAACAAGTCCTTACGAAGTCGGGAGAGAATTCAACAGGATGCATACCTGATCCTCATCTTTCATAATTTCTTCCACATCCAACAAATTTCAAATAATCTTGTTAAAGTTACTAATGTGGGCCTTAACATCAACCCCATCTACCATCTTTAGATTGAACAGCTGAAGCTTCAAGTACAAGCGATTCTCAAGAGATTTCTTCACATAGATGTCATCTAATTTCGTGAATGTAATTGTTGCAATTTTCTCTCTCATGATATTGTAAATGACCTCATTTGTTAAACACAATTGGATAGAGGTTTTCGCTTTCTTACCCATCCTGTTTCATTCTTCATTTGTCATAGATTTTAGTCACTTCTCAAGGAATGCATCATCCAATCCTTGATGAACTAGGAGACCGGTCATCTTGACCTTTCATAGTTCAAAATTATTTTTTCCAAAATATTTTTCAACATCGAACTTTGGATCATAAGCCATTGATTCCCAACGTTAAGCTCTGATACTACTTGTTGAGGAATGATGGAAGCACATGGAAATGAATTAAGCAAAGTACTCCAATCGCACAACCAAGTTCGAACACAAACTCACCGAATTTAACATGGAAAAACTACGACACAAAGCGATATCAATGCACTATGAAAGCAGAAAATTATAAGAGAGAGATAACCCGATTCAAACAAGCCTCGAATCTCACTTACAAGCCCTTGAAACCCTTTAGGAATGAATTACTCCCATATCCACCCATTCCCGATTACACCCATATATATAGACTCTAGGAGAATCACAATCGAAATAGGAAACAAATCCCACACTTACGTAAATTTGCATGATCGTTCAATGGAACCTTCGATGGTACTTCGATGGCATCGACAGATTGTCAATGGCATCGAAGGCCTTCAATGTCATCGAGTATAACAACAAATCGTTCCAGCAAGAAAACATGGATTTTGTGGATTTTTTCAATGCCATTGAAGTCTGCTTGATGGCATCGAGCTACCATCGACACACTTATTGATTTTCATATTTAAGACATCAACAATAAGGTCACAATGCTAATTTGATAAATATACTCAAATCCAAACAACTACCACATCCTGCAAAGAAAATACATCTTTATAATATATATATATATATATATATATATATATATATCGAGTTAAAGTTTCCATTTTAATAATTTTTTTACCGGACCCTCTGCAACCAACGAGAGAGTTGCCTACATACTTATCATCGTGATAGATTTCAATCATTGTAGTTTATCGTCATTAAACTTGGAATACAATTGATTTTATTTTCTTTATATTTAGATAAATGAGAAGAATAATGAGAAACAAGTACGTTGCACGAGCTCCATAAGGAAATTGACATCTTTGGGTGTAACTCAACCAATAAATTTGTAACTGTATAATGGAGATCGCCTGTTAGTGGGTTGGGCTGACCAAATGAGGTGAGTCTGAGTCACTAATTTAAGATTTGCACCATGCAGTAAGAAATCTATTAGTTGATTTGTATACAAAAGATGTCCATTTCATCATGGAATTCATAAAAGTTATTTGTGTCTCATTCATCCAAACGGGAAGATATAAAGAATCAATTGGATTCCAAGTTATATATATGACGATGAACTACAACGACCTGAACCTATCATCATGATAAGATCAGGTCACTTTAATTCGTTAAAAAAAATGAGCATAGTTTAGAGTTGGAGATGGGACTCAAAGCAAAGGATAATCGCTATCATCAGGTCCTAGAGGAGTGTCTTCAGGTGGAGCTTATAAAACATTATTAATCTAATTATTTGTATAAAAATACAAGTGCTAAGATTCTCAATTTAAAAGAAATGTAGAATAGGAAGTGATTACTTGTGTACCACTTAGTATAGTATTCATGTCCACAGGACTGTTGAACCACTGACCCATGTACTGCAACAATGCATCAAAGGATGCTTGAAGTTGTGTCGTGTGTCGAGCATTATTGTTGGCCTTCTTTTCTATTGAGATGGCCCTTTGTTCCACATTAACAATTCGTGCAATATAGTCCGGACTGCTGGGTTGAAGGCCCAATAATGTGGATGGACTGACTCCCATCCTTATCATCCTCACACGATCATGTTTATCTTCTCCCATGACTTGGGAGAAGATGTCATTTATGGGCGTGATACTCTGGGAGTCCTCTGCCTGTTGGGACTCCCTCTCTTGCATTGTGCGCTACGATTAATTAAATATAATGAATAATAACATGTTTAGGCTAAAGAAAAACTCATGTCCATTCTTGTATGTGTTACTTTGAACATATACTTACAAACACCTCCTTTGTATCCCTATTTACAAAATTTTCTTCCTTTCTTGCATATGCTACTTTAAAAAATTTCACTTAAGACAGCTTCACTTCACTGAAGCGTTGTATCTGGTGGTAAGATATAATAATAAATTAGAGCACACATCAATATAAAAAATAACAAGTTTCAATATATCAGAGTTTTCTCGTGCTTCCTTGTGAAGTTCTTCATGTCGGTGGTGTGGGGAAGCCTTTATATCATGCGATTTTATTTATTTTTCTATCTGCACATCTACAAGGTGAGAATAAAATAATTAAAATCGATTATAAATTAAAGAATATATTATTAATTATAATTATCTCATACCTTCCCAACTTCACTCTCACAAAAGTCGACCAGCTAATTCCACTCTACCTGATCGACGTTCGGTGAGCAATGCTTCTTAGCCTCATTTGGATCACCCTCATAAGGTGCATAGTGTGTCATTTTCAAGCTAGACTTGTAATCCTTCCATTTTTTTTATTAAAATTATAAAAAAAATCACTCTTTTAGGACATGTTCAACATTGAAAATGTGTGAGCCTGTGACGTAATGGGATTACCATGGATGCGCTTTACGAAAGCTTGGCGGAGCTAAGGAATGGAAAGTCTTAGAGGGGGGTGATTAGGATTTATTAAAAATTATTTAAAATCAAATTGCCTAACTTAAACTAATTAATAATTAAACTAAGTAAGGCAATAAAACTCTAAGGCTTCCAAGCCAATAGAGGGTCCAATCATATAAAATACAATAGATATGTAAATAAGCAACTAGTCTATATCAAGATAGTGTATATGTGTGTGTGAGATGTGGTACCTGTTATGGGGAAATCTGGATAGGGTCAAATAGGGTCGGTCCCAGGCCATCTAACCCAATTAGTATGGCCTTGGAAGGAGAACATCATGTCGAGCGCGAACAGGCGAATGGATTTTTGGACGACCACCCTAGGCCAGGTAAGACGAGCCTTCATCCTCGTCCTCGTCTTCATCCTCATCTTCATCCAAAGAAGGATGACCGAGCTGGGGTTTCGTCCTCGTCCTCATCCCCATCTTCATCCGAAGAAGGATGGCGGAGCCGGGGGCTCGTCCTCGTCCTCATCCTTATCTTCATCTAAAGAAGGTTGGCCAAGCCGGCGGCTCGTGCTCGTCATTATCCTCATGTTCATCCGAAGAAGGTTGGCTGAGCCAGGGGCTCGTCTTAGTCTTCATCTTCATCCTCGACCTAGAGGCCGAGGGGTAAAACTTGAATAAGCACCCCTAACGGAATCTGACACTGATGACTCGACTATGAATTTCGACCACAAGTACTTAGCCACGGACTCAGATAGGACGAGGTCTGAGTTGGGAAACCAGTCTCAATGTGGACATGGCCGAAGATCATGCTTGGAGATACGCTCTATTAAGACACGATACGTTACACGATATAAAGGTTGTGGAGTAACTACACGATTGCAATATCCACTTGATTGAGTAAATCATGTGGAGATTGACGGACACTATCCGCCTGACCCACATGTATAAATACCAGGGGACCCCATTGCAACAGGTACGTAATATTTTACACCCTCTCTCTACATTACACAACTTAGACACCCAGATTTCCTAGCCTAACTTAAGCATCGGAAGGTCCCCTGTTTAAGCTAGGGTCTCCTTTTGTCACTTTTCTTTACAGGACTAGGGTCCATACGAGGCTCACAACATTGAGTAGAGGGTGGTCCAGATTTTGACCTCAACATTTTTTAGCGCCGTCTGTGGAAAGTCAAACAAAAAGCTAGAAGGTTTTATTAAGAATGGCGAGAGGAAAGAAAAAGGTGACAGTGGTGGAGCCCAAACCTAGTAGACAACATCAATCTTCTTTGCTGCTACATACCGAATCGGCTCCAATAGGGCCATCCCAACGGACTCGAAGCCGAGGAGGAAAGTACAAGGTGTTATAAAATGAAGTCCAGATGTTGAAGGATGAAATCAGCTGAATGAAGGCACAACAAAACCAGCAGCCACCTCTTAACATGGTGAAAGCCACCCCGACACCTGAGGAACGACCGCAGCAAGTTAGTTCTCGGGTCAGCGGGTCTCAGGCATAATCTGCACAAGCTCCCAATCCTACGCATAATGCAGTGTCCCAGAATCGGTCCGCCCGAGTCCCGAAACCTGCTTGGGATGTGGAGCCATCCTATGTGTCCGTAACTTCAGCTTTGGCCCCTACTGACCCCCACCATCGGCTAGAGAGGAGAAGACAAGACGGAGCACTTGAGGTAGCAGAGGCCTCCCAAGAGACAGTAGCAGAGAATCAGAATCCATAGGAAGCTCAACTTAAGGAACTCCACGACCAGTTCAAGATATTGCAGAAGAATCAGCAGTCTGTGTCCATCCTGACTGCAGTCCAGGCAATGATGGAAGAGATCGAACCTCTCTTCACCTCAGAAATCATGAACGAGGTGATGCCACAGAGGTTCAAGATGTCTCCAGTCATCTAATACTCTGGGTTTGGAGACCCATCAGAACATGTGGAGTCCTACCATTCGTGGACGCAGATTCAGTCATCCATGGATGCAATGATGTGCAGGGCTTTCTTGATAACCCTCTCTGGGTCTGCTCGGAGTTGGTATCGGCAGCTTAAGCCAAAGACGATTGGCTCCTTTGCGGAGCTTAGCAGATTATTTCTTACTCAGCTCATCTCTCGTAAGAAGAGTCGGAAGCCGACTACTCATTTGTTCACCCTCAGACAGGGGAACAAGGAGTCATTGAAGGACTTTATCGCCTGCTTCAATGAAGAAGAGTTGTTAGTGGATGACTACAATAACAAGATGACACTTTCTGCCATGTTCAATGGACTCAAAGAGGGAAAGTTCATCTTCTCAATTAGGAAGAATCTACCTACTACTTTGGCAGAGCTCATCAGCCGAGCTCAGAAATACACCAATGCCAAGGAGTTCTCCAACTCCTGTAAGAATGTCCACATTGCCAAGCAGTCATCCAAGGAGAAGAGACCAAGGAATGAAGAGCTTCAGTCATCCAGCAAAAAGCCAGGCGATCATGCCTCTCCCGATTGTCGACCGAGTAGGAGGCCCGAAAACAAGTTCCTCTCCTATACTCCCCTCAACACATCCCTGGAGCAGATCCTGCTAGATATCAAGGGCCAGAGACTCTTGAACTGGACAGTTTGCTTGAAGACCGGGGCAGATCAGCAAGACAAGTGCAAGTACTGCCGATTCCATCATGACAATAGTCACAATACGAGCGACTGCGTGGATCTCAAGGATGAGAAGTTGACTTGAAGAGAGGAGTAACCAAGTAAGACTGTTGAAGAGTCTAGGGTGTCGTCTAAAAATTTGTTTGCCCGTTCGCGCCCAACATGATGTTCTCCTTTCGAGGCTCTACTAATTGGGTTGGATGGCCTGGGACCGACCCTATTTGACCCTATCTAGATTTTCCCCTTACACGGCTTTACTGGAGAAAAAGTGATCTCTGAGGGAGCCATCTCCCTCCCCGTGACAGCAGGGGAAGGACAACATCAAGTCACACTTCTGATAGACTTTCTCATCGTAAATGTGTCGTCGGTGCATAATGTGATAGTGGGTCGACCTTCCCTGTAACGTCTCGAAAAAATCCTTACCAAGACTCGAGTACTACCTCAGGCAGAAATCACTCAGGACCAAATCCTTTAGAAATTAGATGAGAATTAACTAAGTGTTAAATGAGATTATCTGTGAAATTAGCTTAGATCACTTTAAATATGATCTGCAAGACCCAAAACTTGTAGAGTCATTTACGCTATATTACCCTGAAATCTAGGATCAACCTATAAACCCAGTTGCTCTTGGGAGCACATTGAAACTTCGTATCAGACCTGTACCGCGCATTAAAAATTCGACGACCGCAAAACTATATGGTTATGACCGCCTTATTAGGCTTGATGACCATCTCAAAAATTAAGTCCTAATAGTATCCCGAAACGTATAACTTGAGCCCGGAGCGAAGTGTGTGAGAAACACGAATACCTTTAGAAAGCGAACTGAAACTTAAGTGAATTGAGTCGTTCGCTTACAGGCCAAATCTAAGGTTTTAGACTGTCAGATTCTGACCCAACTACACCCTCGGATCAGGGAAAATTTCTGACACTGGTCGATGTACTTGCAGCCCTGATCGAGTGTTAATGACCGTTGAATTGAAACTGATCCTCTGCGGTTGATCTGTAAAACTGATCGGACTGAAAACTTAACCTAGTGTAGATCCATCATCAGAGAACTTTCCCCAGACCGTACATAGAAAAGGGGCCTCCAGATACACTCCGTTGGACCGAAACAGCCGACTTTTGGCTATAACCTAAGTATACCATGGCCCTGGGGTCAATCTCATCAGTTCTGGGTCTATAAAAGCACCTAAACCGACCCCTCTCTCACCCCATACGAATTTGTAAACCCTAGGAGAGAGAAGAGAGTAAAGAGAGAAAGAAAGAGAGAGAAAGTGTGAGATCGTTCCTGGGATTCTTCTCTGCCACTCCACGTGCTTAACCACGGTTACCGTATCGCTATTCTAGCGATTCTAATTCCATTCTTGGGTAAGAAATCCTAACTATAATTTATTTTAGGAATTCAAGTAGAGAAAAAGGTGAAACAGCTAATCTATTTCATACTATAGGTTGCCGCTGTGCCGTAGACGGCGAGTTAGTGTTCGAACTGAGTTCATTACAAGTCTACCGGCGTAAGGTGCAGACTATAAACGTTTAAGTTATGGTTTTCAAGGCTTTCAATGTCAGCAATGATTTATGTCTGACTTGATTACTATCACATATGCCTAGATACAATATTTTTCATATATTTCACATATATGTAAACTATGTTTATTTTAAATGCATTCTATGTGTTTGTTGAAATGTTCGAATGGATATAGAATTATGATTTGTGCTCGTTGTGATGGATGTTTGGAAACACATGATGGTTGTATATATGGCAACTCCTATGTGGAAGGATTTGCTAAAATATGTGTTTTAACTAACTTATTACATGTATGTAATATGTGTAGTCTAAGTGTTTGATAAAATGCCTGAATGAGAAAATGCTTTATGTGATGTATTTAATGAGGGTGTGGAGATAAGATTCTCAACTCCCTCAACTATAGTTATAGTTTCCTTTATGTAATTTATCTTGCTACTACGTGATTTATGTATAATAACATGTACTCTATGAGTTCGTTAAAATGCTTATATGAGATTTATATCTAAAATGGTTGTCACGTGCTGTCTTTGACGATCACATGTGAATGCCATTGCTTGAAGTGTGATTAGGGATACGATGTAGTTTAGGCAATTTGTAATGGTTTAATGTCGGTGGCCAAGCTGTTTTAGCAACGACGGATATGTCCAATGAATCTGAGTCATACGGTGATTATCGATAGTAGTTAAGCCACGAGGGGTGCGTATGCGCTCCATGTCGACTAATTGAACGTACGCTCGTACTAGTCGAGCTTGTCAAGTAACCCGATTTGTCCAATGTATGTTCACCATATATGGACGCTACTGCTTGAATCTAAAGTACCATCTTACCAGTGGAAAAGCCTGTTTAACCTTGGTACCTCGATCCGCTAAGACTTATAAGATGGGCATGGTGGTATGGGACACCGTGGTCGAGCTATCGGCCTACACTGGGGCGACGAGCCTCCCCGTAGTGACCAGTGAGCAACTTAAACTCATGAGGTGAATACGGTGGTATGGGACACTGTATTCAAGCGGTCGGCCTACGATCAGGTGACGAGCCCGTAGTGACCTCGAGTATACACTAGGACTACATTAAGGTGATGAGCCTTTCCGTAGTAACCTTGAGTATAAACTAGGCCTACCTTGATGGTGTCGAGCCTCTCCATATTGACCTAGAACCGCTATCGTATGTGATTTAACTAGGATTGACGACCCTAGATGGATCATTATTTGGGTAATTGATATAAAGGGAGGTGCCTTAGCTTCCCAATCCTACTGTATGAATATGCTTAATTAAGTATTGGCTAACACGATTATGCACTACATTGCATGTGCTTTGGCGAGGAAGCGCACGTTTCGGGAGGATACTATGTGTGAACGTGAGATGAAGTCGCTGAGGGAGTGTAGGCGAGGGCATGCATCATTATTATATACCATGCTTGCATTAACAAGTGTAATATAGGACATGATTGCTGTACTGCGTTATCATTATTGCTTGACTGAATTGATAACATGTTAACCTTTGCCTTATAGTTCCACTAAGTTGATCACTCACTCCCACGTTCTGGGACGGTATTTTAAAACACCATCTAGACTTTATCTTAGTTGTAGATGACGACGCGGCTTATGAAGCGAAGCCTGATTTTGATGTCGATGAGGAGGAGTTCTTGTATATGCAGTATTCAGGCGGGTTCATGTAGGCCGCATTCTGATCGTTGGGGATACAGGGATTTCATGATGTAGACGGACCTACACCTTTTGATGTTTTATAATTTGAAATGATACATGTAATTGTTTAAACTAGAACATGATTATACTCCGGAGATGCACTACCACTTATATGCTTTATATATATCTATCACAGTCTTCCGCTTGTGAAATTTAACTGTCTCTGGAGTATGATATACTGTTTTGGTATAATCCCACTCATGTTTAATGCACTGACACAGACAACATTAAATCATTCCTTCCCATGTTGCATAAGTGATGCGTTGGAACTCGGGAGTTTGGCTCCTACTCGACCCCCCGATTTTTAGGGCATTACAAGTTGGTATCAGAGCATGATTTAGATTAAACTAGACCTGGGTTATGGTAACACAACACCCACTGATGTACTTTGACTTAGGAGGGTGCGATGAAACGTAGAAACAGTCATAGGATTTCCAGTTTCGCTGTCAGGTGAAACTAACCGTTGAAATTGGGGCTCGTACGCATCCGAGATCATGCGTGGTGACCCCAGATCTTTCTTAGACCGTCAACCAATGAGTTTAGATGATGAATTAATAGATCCCCTACTTAAACAAATCGAAAAGCATGAATATACGCGAGATGGAACCCGAAACGACTCAAACGGAGTCAGGGGCCCAAATAGTGCAAATCGGAGGGAGGCGAAATGGACCCTTGCACATTTCCAGCACCCCCGAGGGGGGGGGGGGGGGGATGGCGTCGCCCTTATCACGAGCCATTGCTAGATTGTCCAGGGACTGACGATGGTATCGTCGATCGTCGAGGCCTCGCTGGTTGGGTCGTTCGGGCCTGTAGGGCCGGCACTTGTGTGCTGCTGTGGGGCCCACAAAATCATGTGGGTCCCCTTTTATTTCTTTCATTTGCTTCATTCCACCCCTCACCTAACTCCAAGCTCTCCTTTTTCTCAAAAATTCATTTCTTCTCTCTCAAATCCACCCCTCCATCCTCATATCTTCTTCATTGTATACCTACCTTCCATCATTTCTCTCAAATCCATCTTCCACAACTACCTATCTCCCTTAATCCCTCTCAATTGAGTACATAAACACTCCTTGTGTCTCAAAAATCTCAAAGTCCAACAACTCATCCTATCCCTCCACATTATTTCACTCTAATGGCTCTTTTCGAGCTTGTAACGACTATTTTCTCCATCTCCATGCTTCTTTCTCTCATGGGGAAGAAGAAGGCTTCCACGGACGAGGTCGGGCATAGCTGTCCTACTCGTTCGAGGAGGCTAAAAAGTGCCGCCGCAGGTACGAGCATCGATCGAGAGATAAGGTCAAAGCGGGACCTCAATCCCCAAGCTCCCCTAGAGAGAGCTCTACTGATGGATCTATCCCATGGAAGATTTTAGGGCCGTAGGGTCCTTTTTGAAGCACACGTAGATGAGAGGCTCTTTGGGGAATATCTGGTGATGGACCGCCTGGTGGATGCCGTGTGGGGTCCCACATTTAAGGGCAAGTCTTGTGCGAACGTGGGCACTGTCCGAGCCTTCTATGCCTATATGCGAGAGCTAATGTCGAAGCCTTTGCAATTTAAGATTCTCGTGGGAAGGTGGGAGGCCACGGTTGATGTTGGCTTAATAGCCCGACTCATGGGGATACCGCTTGGCAAAGTCCATGCTAGTGAGAAGAGTCTTAAGAGTGCACATGAAAGAGATCGCGGCAGGCGATTCCTTTGTGTCCAACTGGCCCACTAGAATCTAAACAATAGCCTCCTAGCATCCAATATGATCGACGACTTCTGCCTGCTCCACCACATCTTCACATACAATGTGTACCCCAGGTGGAGCAATCACAGCCAGTGCACGCGCCTGATGGTGGACTTTCTGTACTGAGCTAGGCAGGGAGAGAAGATGCGTGTGCCTATGTATGTACTGCTATAGATAGTGCATACTGCACGCTCTTCTAAGATGTATGTTTCACTCCCCTTCGACCGACTTATATGTAAGCTTGCACTTAAATTCACCTACAAACTTGGAACAGAACTTCCTGTGCCAATCCATTTCATCAACGACACTACTCTTAAGAACATGGAGATTGGACCATGACAGCGTCAAGCTCGACTCAACGAGAGTGAGGATGAGATGGAAAGCGAAGATGAGGGGAGTGAGGAAGAAGAGGAAGAGAACGAGATAGAGAAGGAGGAGAGAAGGAAGAAGAAGAGGAGGCCCAAGACATTGACGAGTACACTCCTACTGCTACACAGGAGCCTAGCAGTGATCGGGATGCTATAGAAGCCCGATTGGCTCGACTTGAGGAGGGTCAGGCTGCCTTGCGGTAAGAAGTTGGTGAGACCCGGGCCTTTGTGAAGCAAAAATTCAAGAAGGTGTCTCACACCTTGAGGGCTGTCCTATGTTGTCTGCAGGACAAGGGTGCGCCACCACCATCGCCAGATTTTGACGACTAGTCATGCATGCAGTCGTCTTTTAGTCTACTTGTTTGTTATTTCCCGATTTCTATGTTTTAGCCTTGGTAGGCTTAGTAGTAGAGTAGGTTAATGGTGTGTTGTATTTAGGGCTTAATTAGATTAGCTCACATGCATTTTCTGTCATGATTCATCTAAAACTATATCTCATGTATGGTGACAAATTTTGTTTAATGAAATGCATGTGACTCCTTTTGTTATAAACTGCATAGATGCTTGAAGAATTGAGTTTTATATGTTAAATCTCATGGGTTACACTCTATGTTGTATATAGGGAATGCCACTTAAGGCCACGGGAGTACGGCACGTCTCACACTTGGTGACTCAATTGACGGGACACCTCCTCACAGTAATAACCATATGGACCCCAGTTCAGGCCCGACTCACGAGACCCTGCCGGATTCTCATCCAGCCTTTGGCCCCACTAATGGGCCGACACCGGCTACCCCACCTGTGGTACCACCGATTCCTGAGCAGAACTGTGCGTCCTCTTCGATGCCTCACATACCACAGTCCGTTCCTCCTCCTGATAGGCTGGAGCATATGATACTATTGATGTAGCAGCAGCAGATGCAGCAACAACAACAATTCTTGGCCACCATCGCAAGGGCTTTTGCCCAAAATATGCACACCACCCACCCGCACCAGCTGTACACCCTGTTGGGAACGCGAGTGTTAGCGGCACATTCGAGCGATTCCAGTGCTTGCGGCTTCCTACTTTTACGAGTACTCACAGACTCGAGGAGGCCGAGTATTAGCTTAACTGCATCTCTAAGATGCCAAAGCCGCTACACTGAACTGAGGCAGAGCAGGTGGAGTTGGTCAACTTTATGTTTAAGAAGGAGGCCAGCCTTTGGTGGGACAGCATCCTTCGGACTATTGTTGTTGGCTTCGTGTGGACGTGGGAGGCCTTTAAAACGGGCTTCCACGAGAACTATTTTCCCCTCACGTACCGCCATGAGGAGGGAGAGTTCCTTAGCCTCCAACAGGGAAGGATGACCATTTCTGAGTACGAGAATAGATTCACGGAGCTGGCTAGGTACTCTCCATTGATACTAGCTAATGAGCTGATGCGTATGCGGTGATTTTCTAAGGGTCTGCAACCCAAGATCCACTCAAAGATGTGCTGCGCTAGCATACCCAACTATGCTGAGCTGGTGAGCATGTCTATGCGAGCTGAGCAGGATGGGGACAGGCAGTCCCGTATGTGAGCACCCATGGGTCAGAGGCCCCGACCAGATCTTCCAAGTAGACCGTTCCTAGGTAAGAGGCCACGTGCAGATTCACTTCCTAGGCTTGCGGCATCACCGACTCAGCTGGGGCGAGCAGACTTGCAGTGCACCTACTGGGGGAGGTCGGGCCATACAGATAGATATTGTTTCAGTAGGATGAGGGACAGTAGTTTCTCACCACCTCAGGGGATTGACCGCTAACTTTCTTAGGCTAGCACCAGCACATCCATCATTTCGGCTGCCTCCGCCTTGATTTAGGCCTCCACAACGGCCTATGGTACGACAGCCGAACCATTCTCAACAGGCTCTTGTGCACTCACTTGCAGTTGAGGCATCCGAGACAGTAACTACAACACCTATGGCTTTCGAAGTCACAGCTCACGTCCAAGGTACTCCAGTCTTTTTATTGGTGGACACTGGGTCCACTATCTCTATAGTATCATGCGTTGCAGTCAAGCGACTAGGGTTGGAAACTAGTCCTATGGTTGAGTTGAGACTCCTTACCGCCACAAGGACTTTCTCAGATTTTACCAAGATGTGTAGGGGTTGTTCGATAGACTAGGGAGTAGAACAGTGCTCGTTGACCTGATGGTCGCACCGCTTTGTCATTACGATGTGATTTTCAGTATGGATTGGCTCACGGAGATAAAGGCAGAGATCAATTGTGATGCTAGGGTGGTTACAACACATAGACCCGAAGGCACGACTTTTACATTCCCAGTGCAGGTCAATTGGTACTACTGCATCAGTTGTTATACTACCTTGTTAGAGCATGTGGATGGTCGGACATTGGGGAACATTCCAGTAGTTCAGGATTTTCAGGATGTGTTCAAGACAATTTCTAGATTACCTCCCCGGCACAAGATTGATTTTACTATCGACCTAGTGCCTGATGCGACACTCATTTCATTACCGACATATCACATGCCTCCATGTGAGATGGAGGAACTGAGGAGACAGATCGATGATCTGTTGGAGTCGGGCTTCATACGACCGAGCATGTCTCCTTGGGGAGCACCCGTGTTGTTTGTGAAGAAGAAGGATGAATCTCTATGATTGTGTATTGATTATCGCAGGCTGAACCAAGCGATGGTAAAGAACAAGTATCCCTTGCCCAAGATAGATGATCTGTTCATCAGTTGAACGGGGCACAGTATTTCTTGAAGATTGACTTACAGTCAGGGTATCACCAATTGCGCGTCAGGGATGATGACGTGCAAAAGACGACTTTCAGGACCAGTTTTGGGCACTGCGAGTTTCTTGTGATGTCGTTTGGACTCATAAACGCACCGACCGTGTTCATGGACATGATGAAAAAGATGTTTCAGCCATATATATTCTGATTCATCATCGTGTTTATAGATGACATTCTGATATACTCTAAGAGTCGGGAAGATCACGAGGAGCACCTGCGAGCAGTCTTCGATACGCTTAGAAAGAACCAGTTGTTTGCGCAGTACAAGAAGTGTGACTTTTGGAAGGAAGAAGTCAAGTTCCTGTAGCCGCAATCCAGGACTGGAGCAGCCCGGTTCGGTACTGAACTGAGGAGTTTTCTTGGCCTGGCAGGTTACTATCGATGCTTCAATAAGGATTTTTCTAAGATAGCCAGATCGTTGTCTCAGCTAATTCGGAAGGATCTAAAGTTTACCTAGGATGAGAAGGCGGAAGCAGCTTTTAAGGAGCTGAAGGACAAGTTGATGTTCGCCCTATACTAGTATTGCCAGAGCAAGGGGGTCAAGTATACTATATACACCGACGCCTCTCGTGTGGGTTTGGGTTGTGTTCTGATGCAGAATGACAGGGTTATTGTCTATGCATCGTGACAGTTGAGGAAACATGAGGAAAATTACCCTACACACGACCTCGAATTAGTGGCTGTCATCTTTGCACTGAAGCTCTGGAGACATTACCTCTACGGAAAGGAGTTCGAGCTCTTTTGCAAGCATAAGAGCCTTAGATATATATTCACATAGAGACTTAAATATGAGGTAATGGCGGTAGATGGAAACCTTGAAGGACTTCAAGTTCAAGGTCTCCTACTATCCTGGCAAGGACAACCTTGTGGCAGACGCGTTGAGTTGCAAGAAGGCGTTAGCATTTACGGCTCCGTTGATGATAGCAGAGTGGGATATGGTAGAGTTTGTGCGGGACTTTGAACAGAGACTTACGGTAGAGGAGCCGTTCGAGAGCATCACACATATTCAGGTTCAGCCACTTATCGATGACCGAATCATTGTGGCTCAGAAAGAAGATGAAGGGTTGACAGAGTTGAGAAAGTGGGTTAGTGACGATGGAGACTCAGAATGGAGAGTTGGCACGGATGGGGGTTTACGTTATTGTGGCCGCCTATGCATCCCAAATCTTCAGGACTTGAGGAAGGAAGTTCTTGAAGCTGCTCACAATTCGAGGATGACACTGCATCCTGGCAATATGAAGATGTATTGAGACATGAAGCGCTCGTATTAGAGGGACAACATGGAGGCCCACATAGCAGATTATGTGTCCCATTGTCTCACATGCCAGCAGGTCAATGCAGAGCATTGCTGACCTCCTGGTTTACTTCAGCCCATGCCCATAGCTGAATGGAAATGGGATTTCATTTCCATGGATTTTATCTCAGGGCTACCAAAGGTGAGGAAGGAGCATGACTCCATATGGGTGATCGTGGACCAATTGACGAAATTGGCTCATTTTCTCCCTATTAGAGTTTCGAACTCAGCAGATGATTTGGCCAAGTTATACATTAAGGAGATAGTACGCCTGCATGGAGTTCCTATGGAGATCGTGTCGAACCGAGACACGCGATTCACATCTATCTTCTGGACTCATATTCAGGAAGCAATGGGTGTGAAACTGAAGTTCAATACCGCGTTCCACCCACAGACTAACGGGCAGACGAAGCGGGTAAATCAGGTGTTGAAAGACATGCTGTGAGGTTATGTGCTTGATTTCAAGGACAGTTGGAATGACTGTCTTCCTTATACCGAGTTTGCTTATAACAACAGTTTTTAGGATAGTATGAGCATGGCTCCCTATGAGACCTTTTATGGGCATCCTTGTCGAGCACCGCATTGCCGGGTAGAGGTTGGCTAGAAGAGTTTGATTGGCCTAGAGTTAGTACAGGCAACTTCAAAGAAGATCAACATTATTAGGCATTGAATTCTGGTAGCACAGAGCAGACAAGAGCTACGTCGATACGAGGCGGCGACAGCTAGAGTTCGAGGTTGGGGACCACATATTCCTGAAAGTTTCTCCGATGAAGGGAGTCTTTTGGTTTGGCAAGAAGGGGAAGCTCATGCTAAGAGTCATTGGCCCATTTCAGATACTTGATCGAGTGGGGGTGGTAGCTTACTGCCTTACTTTGCCCACACCACTCGTCGGCGTGCACAACGTATTTCATGTATCTATGCTGAAGAAATACGTTCCTAACCCTTCCTACATTATCAAATGGGAGTAGGTACAATTGAGTGAGGACGCTACTTATGTACTGCAACCGACGCGTATCTTAGACAGGAAGGAGCAGGTGTTGCGCAGTAAGGTTATTCCGCTGGTGAAGGTATTATGGACGCATCACATTGAGGAAGAGGCTACTTGGGAGACAGAGGCCGAGGTCTGTAAGAGCTATCCTCAGATTCTCGAGGAGTACGAAAATGTACTAATTTCGAGGATGAAATTTTTTCTTTAAGGGGGGTAGATTGTAATGTCTCGAAAAAATCCATACCAAGACCTGAGTACCACCTCAGGCAGAAATCACTCAGGACCAAATCCTTTAGAAACTAGATGAGAATTAACTAAGTGTTAAATGAGATTATCTGTGAAATTAGCTTAGACCACTTTAAATACGATCTGCAAGATCTAAAACTTGTAGAGTCATTTACGCTATATTACCCTGAAATCTAGGATCAACCTTAAACCCAATTGCTCTCGGGAGCACATTGAAACTTCGTATCGGACTTGGACCATGCGTCAAAAGTCCGATGACCGTGAAACTATACGGTTATGACCACCTTATTGGGCTTGATGACCATCTCAAAAATTAAGTCCTAATAGTATACCGAAACACACAACTTGAGCGCAGAGCGAAGTGTGTGAGAAACGCGAATACCTTTAGAAAGTGAACTGAAACTTAAGTGAATTGAGTCGTTCGCTTGCAGGCCAAATCTAAGGTTTCAGACTGTCAGATTCTGACCCAACTACACCCTTAAATTAGGGAAAATTTTTGACACAGGTCGATGTACTTGCGGCCCTGATTGAGTGTCGCTGACCGTTGAATTAAAACTGATCCTCTGCGGTCGATCTGTAAACCCGATCGGACCGAAAACTTAACCTGGTGCAGATCCATCGTCAGGGAACTTTGCCCAGACCGTACACAGAAAAGGGGCTTCCAGATGCACTCCATTGGACCGAAATAGCCAACTTTTGGCTATAACCTAAGTATACCATGGCCTTAGGGCCAATCTCATCAGTTCTGGGCCTATATAAGGACTTAAACCCACCCCTCTCTCAATCCATACGAATTTGTAAACCCTAGGAGAGAGAAGAGAGCAAAGAGAGAAAGAAAGAGAGAGAGTAAGTGTGTGAGAAAGTGAGAGATCGTTCCTGGGATTCTTCCCTGCCACTCCACGTGCTTAACCACGGTTACCGTATCGCTATTCCGGCGATTCTGATTCCATTCTTGGGTAAGAAATCCTAACCATAATCTATTTTAGGGATTCAAGTAGAGAAAAAGGTAAAACAGCTAACTTATTTTACACTATAGGTTGTCGTTGTGCCATAGACAATGAGTTAGTGTTCGAACTGAGTTCGTTACGAGTCTACCGGCGTAAGGTGCAAACTATAAACATTTAGGTTATGGTTTTCAAGGCTTTCAATGTCAGTAATGATTTATGTCTGACTTAATTGCTATCACATATGCCTAGATACAATGTTTTCCGTATATTTCACATATATGTAAACTATGTTTATTTTAAATGCATTATATGTGTTTGTTGAAATGTCCGAATGGATATGGAATTATGATTTGTGCTTGTTGTGATGGACGTTTGGAAACACATGATGGTTGTACATGTGGCAACTCCTATGTGGAAGGATTTGCTATAGTATGTGTTTTAACTAACTTATTACATGTATGTAATATGTGTAGTCTAAGTGTTTGATAAAATGCCTGAATGAGAAAATGCTTTGTGTGATGTATTTAATGAGGGTGTGGAGATAGGATTCACAACTCCCTCAACTATAGTTACAGTTTCCTTTATGTAATTTACCTTGCTACTACGTAATTTATGTATGGAATGGCTATATATGATAACATGTACACTATGTGTTCATTAAAATGCTTATATGAGATTTATATCTGAAATGGTTGTCATGTGCTGTCTTTGACAATCACATGTGAATGCCATTGCTTGAAGTGTGATTGGGGCTACGATGTAGTCCAGGCAATTGGTAATGGTTCAATGTCGGTGGCCAAGCCGTTTTAGCCATGACGAATACGTCCGATGAATCCGAGTCGTACGGTGATTACCGATAGTGGTTAGGCCACGAGAGGTGTGTATGCGCTTCATGTCAACTAATTCAACATACGCTCATACTAGTCAAGCTTGTCAAGTAACCCGATTTGTCCAATGTATGTTCACCATGTATGGACGCTACTGCTTGAATCTAAAGTACCAACTTACCAGTGAAAAAGCCCGTTTAACCTTGGTACCTCGATCTGCTAAGACTCATGAGCCGGGCATGGTGGTATGGGACACCGTGGTCGAGCTGTTGGCCTACGCTAGGGCGACGAGCCTCCCCATAGTGACCAGTGAGCAACCCAAACTAGTGAGCCGAATACAGTGGTATGGGATACTGTATTCGAGCTATTGGCCTACGATCAGGTGACGAGCCCATATGACCTCGAGTATACACTAGGACTACGTTAAGGTGACGAGCCTTTCCGTAGTAACCTTGAGTATAAACTAGGCCTGCGCTGATGGTGACGAGCCTCTTTGTAGCGACCTAGAACTGCTATCATATGTGATTTAATTAGGATTAACGACCCTAGATGGATCATTGTTTGGGTAAATGATATAAAGGGAGGTGCCTTAGCTTCCTAATCCTGCTGTATGAATATGCTTAATTATGTGTTGGCTAACACGATCATGCACTACATTGCATGTGCTTTGGCGAGGAAGCGCACGTTTCGGGAGGATGCTATGCGTGAACGTGAGATGAAGTCGCTAAGGGAGTGTAGGCGAGGGCATGCATCATTATCATATACCATGCTTGCATTAACAAGTGTAATATAGGACATGATTGCTGTACTGCGTTATCATTACTGCTTGACTAAATTGATAGCATGTTAACCTTTGCCTTATAATTCTATTGAGTTGATCACTCACTCCCACGTGCTAGGACGGTGTTTTAAAACACCAACTAGACTCTGTCTTAGTTGCAGATTATGGCGCAACTTATGAAGCGGTGCCTGATTTTGATGTCGATGAGGAGGAGTTCTCGTATATGCAGTATTCAGGCGGGTTCATGTAGGTCGCATTCTGATCGTCGGGGCTATAGCGATTTCATGATGTATACGGACCTACACCTTTTGATATTTTATACTTTGAAATGATACATGTAATTGTTTAACCTGGAATATGATTATATTCCGGAGATGCATTGCCACTTATATGCTTTATATATATCTATCACAATCTTTCGCTTGTGAAATTTAACTGTCTTTGGAGTATGATATGTTGTTTTGGTATAATCCCAGTCATGTCTAATGTACTAACATGGACAACATTAAATCATTCCTTTTCATGTTGCATAAGTGATGTGTTGGAACTTTGGAGTTGGGCTCTTGCTCGACCCTCCGATTTTTAGGGTGTTACAAGTTGGTATCAAAGCATGATTTGGATTAAACTGGACCTAGGTTATGGTAACATGATGCACACTGATGTACTTTGACTTAGGAGGGTGAGATGAAATATAGAAATATTCATTGAATTTCCAGTTTCACCATCAGGTGAAACTGACTGTTGAAATCGGGGCCCGTACGCATCCGAGATCATACGTGGTGACCCCAGATCTTTCTTAAACCATCAACCGATGGGTTTAGATGAGGAATTGATAGATCCCATACTCGAACAAACTGAAAAGCGTGAATATACGCGAGATGGAACCCGAAACCACTCAGACGGAGTTGGGGGCCCAAATTGTGCAAATCGAAAGGGGCTAAAGTGGACCCCGCACATTTCTAGCACTTCAGGGGGGGATGGCATCGCCCCTGGTACAAGCCATCACCGAATTGTCCAGGGACCGGCGATGGCATCGCCAGATCGGCGAGGCCTCGCCGGTTGGGTCATCCGGGCCTGTCTGGCCGGCCCGGGCCGGCACTTGTGTGCTACTATGGGGCCCATAAAATCACATGGGACCCCTTTCATTTTCTTATCTATCCGAGGCTAGGAAGTTGATAGAGAAGTTCTGGAGTTGCATCATCAGTTAGATTCTGAGGACAAAAAATTCTTGGGCCGACGCCCTCGTAAGGTTGGCCTCAGCCACAAAAGGGAAGATTCCCAGGATCGTCCCTGTGGAACTTCTGGATAGTTCGATCATCAACAGGGGTGATCAGGAGATGGTCAATCTGGTGGAGACTACTCGAGTTGGATGGACCCAATTTACAACTACCTCACATCTGGTGAAGTCTCCCAAGACAGGCTAGAGGCTCGACGCCTGAAGATTAGAGCTGCACGATACATAGTTTTGGATGGGGTCTTAAACAAGAAGGGGCATTCACAGCCCTACCTCAGGTGCCTCCGACCCGATGAATCAAACTATGTGATCTGAGGATTCATGAGGGAATCTACGAAAATCACTCCAATGGTCGTGCCTTAGCTCTGAAGATACTTTGTCAGGGGTACTTCTGGCTAACCATTCGGGAAGACTACAAGGACTACGTCTAGATGTGTGATAAATGTCAGAGGTTTGTCGTTGTGCTGAGGTAGCCTGTGAAAGAAATGACCCCTATGAGTGGGTCATGGCCGTTTGCTAGTGGGGGATTAACATTATTGGACCTTTACCCATTGGAAAAGGATAGGTTAAATTTACTACCGTAGCAGTCGATTACTTCACCAAGTGGGCTGAGGCCGAACTCGTGGCAAAGATCAAAGAGTAGAAGGTGACCAAATTCATCTGGAAGAATATCATCTGTCAGTTTGGAATCCCTCACACCATTATCTCTGACAACGGGAAGCGATTCGACAACAATAGATTTCGAGGCATGTGTAGGGGGCTTGGCATCTTAAATGCATACTCCTCGCCTCGCCATCCATAGTCTAATGGGCAAGTGGAAGCCGTGAACAAGGTCATCAAGCACCATCTCAAGATGAAGTTAGAGAAGGCTAAATCAAACTAGGCCGAGGAGCTCCCATTTGTCTGAAAGTGCCCTGGTTTGTCAATTAGTGTGAGTGTTGAGTCAATGAGTCAAGTGGGCCCCATATAAAGATCGTTCAAGACATTGCCTCAACCAAATGTGTGTTCAGATCTCATCACAGATAAACTTAGCCTCACATCCCAAATCCCAAAACACCCAAGTAAATAAAAGCCTTAAGAAAAATATAAAACAACATAGGTGTTAAAAGTCTGAAAGCCTGGTTTCAAAATGAAAAATTCTCTAAGTTTTCAGCTAAGTTTGATATCATCGATTCTTGGTCGATACAATCAAACACTCATTCTCGATAAATTGAACTGGTATTGATAACATCAAATTGATTCCTCTTTGGTTCTAGTAACCACAAAGTATTTAGGACAAAATATTCAATAAATCAAAAGCACTTTCGATAAAATCGAATTTCAAATATTGATGTTACTAAAGGACAGTTGATGATATCAAAAATCTTAGAGCTTAATCCAGTAAAGGCTTGGAAAATATTCTTGATATTGCTCGAGGATTTGAAGGACAATCGATATCATCGAAATTCAACATAGTATCGATAACATCAAAATGAGACAAGTTGTGTCCAGCGAGTTTTTGAAAGAAAAACATCTAAATGTTCGAGAAATCGAAACCCACATCGATGTCATCGAAATTTAAAGCACGATGATATCAATATAGACTCGATGCGATCGAATCAAGATAAAACTATTCCAGCAAACTTGAAAAGGAAAATCTTATATGAATGATCGAGGAATCGATATTGTCTCGATATAATCATAATTCAAAAATAGATGAAATCGATATGAGATCGATATCATCAAAGTGGGTCAAAAAATGCCTAGCAAGCTTTCTCAAATATTCCTTGAAAAGGTCAATGTATCGAACCACTGTCGATGAGATCAGAATTCAAAATTTGATAACATTAACGGATGTTTGATGTTATCGATCTTCATTCAAAAAGTTCCAAGTATGTACTTCAGCTGAGTTCGCATCATCGAACCCTGATTAGATGGAATCCAAAGTATACATTCGATGATATCGAGTCAGGCTCGATGAGATTGAACTTAGTCAGACTTTGACATATTCATTACTATTGGGACTTTTTCCCTATATATAGGAAGCTTGTTCTTGGTTGTACCATGAGAAAAATAGAGAGAACTTTGAGAGAGTTTTGCATACTACCTACCCTAAGCTTATTTTCTCATGGAAGTTCATCCTTCAATCCACCCTCATCATTGATATTCAATAGAGTGGATTGAGGAGTGAACTTTTCCATTCAAGGATCATCCAGCTACTATCTTAATGGCAAATCATTGAGCTGGGATACCTTGAATGCTTGAATGCTTGGAATCACTCCTTTTTTAAAATAGAAAAATATTTAATAGAGTAGGATTCCAACATAACCTTGACCCAACCCGTCGCCTTTATTGGAACATCATCAAGTGTTGCCGATCAAGGGAGCTAAAGAATCTTCATCATTAAGGAGGAGATCTTCATCATCGTGCTTAACGGGGCTCACCTACTTATTTGTAAGTTGTTAGAGTCCAGAGGCCTTGTTGATCATTCCTTGTATAGGTTTGGGTCATGGGTGCTTCTCGCCCCTTTAAAGTCCTCATAGGAGGCCTCTGACGGGAGAGTACATGTGGGTGCTAGTGCTGACCCTTGCTCTTTTGTAGGGCATAAACTCTAGGTTCCTTGTGTGGATCCTTGACCTGTGTGGCCTAAAACGGAGGTTCCTTGTGTGGATCCTTGGCCTGTGTAGCCTAAAATGGAGGTTCCTTGTGTGGATCCTTTGCTCTTATGTAGGGCATAAAACTTAGGTACTTCATGTTGACATTTGCTCTTGTATAGGGCATAAACTTGTGTCTTGTGTAGGCATGTCCTAGGTACCTTGTGTAGGTCCTAGAGTCAACCTTGTATAGGTCGTAACGGTTTGAGGTGAACCTGATTTGAAACCTCCGTTAGTGAAATCCGGTACACTCAAGGGTTGAGTGCGTCCGTCGGGACTGGAGTAGGCACGTAGCTGAAGCACTATAAATGACTGTGTTTAAGATTGTTATTTGTGTATTACTCTATTATGTTTACTTTGAATGTTCTCATGAAGCATATTAACATGATTATTTAGAACTAATAAGAATCACATCCCACACAAAGTCACATTGTTCATCCCTTATAAACTAAGTTTATATATTGGTTATATATTGAATAGTCTTGTGATTGGATCCTCTAATTGGCATGGAAGCCATTAGAGTTAAGTTAAAGTTATCTTAATAAGTTCTATATTAGATCAAGATTAGGTTAATAGGATTTTAAATTGTCATAAAATTTTATAAAGTCCTATTCACCCAACTCTAGGACACTTTAACCTATTCCTACTTCTACTAAAGCGGTCATTACCGTAATTTCAATTGGTATCAAAGCGGGTATCTCTTAAGGGCTTCACCACCTAGGGAGTGATCTTAACTGAAGTTGGAATCATGGCCAATAGTGTGGAACTAGAAGGTGTGAAAGGTAATACTGCAAATACCCTAAACCAATTGTACTCTGAAACTTTCAAACTACCAGGCATTTCCAAATAGGATGAAGGTCAGAACAATTGCCTAGTAAACCATACTGCTCTGAAGGTCGGTAATAGTTCAAAATGGTATCTTGACAGTGGGTGCTCTAGACACATGGCCAGTGACCAAACCCACTTTTGCGAGTATTCAGTTTTTGATGGTGGGTCAGTCACATTTGGAGATGAGAGCTCCACCAAAATAATTGGGCAAGGAATAATAGTTGGACCAGGACTCCCCAAGATTAAAAATATCCTTTGTGTGAAAGGTCTAAAACATAATCTTCTTAGTATCTCACAAATCTGTGACAAAGAACACTTACTCACCTTCTTAAAAGATGTACGTAGAATCTTAGAACATACAGGAAAATCTATCATGAAAGGTTTACACACAAGTGACAACTACTACATTATTGAAAGTAGCAATGAAAATGTATTGTCCACAAAATGTAATATGGCTGTGAAAAGCGAGTTCAAACTATGGCAGCAAAGGCTGGGACATATTCACTACCGAAACTTAGCCAAGTTAAGTTCCAGGAACTTAGTAAGAGGCGTTCCCAAGATTAGAAAGGAAGAAAAGATTGTATGTGGTGATTGTCTAAAAGGTAAACAAATAAAAGTTGGTCATAAAAGACAACCACCATAGCAACATCAAAGCCATTGGATTTGTTGCACATGGACCTAGTGGGTCCCACCAAAGTTGAAAGCCATGGCAGAAAAAGATACTTCTTAGTGGTAGTAGATGATTACTCCAGATTTACTTGGGTCGCCTTTCTTCGAGAAAAATCTGATGCTTTTGATGAATTTTTAATTATGGAAAAGTGACTCCAAAATGAGAAAGGATACTGCATAAATCGGATCAGGAGTGATCATGGTAGAAAATTTGAAAATGAGCGGTTTCAAAGATACTGTGATGAGAAAGGAATTCGACATGAATTCTCAGCCCCAAAAACTCCATAGCAAAATGGAGTTGTTGAAAGAAAGAATTGAGTACTATAGGAAATGGGCTCAGTTATGCTAAACGAAAAGGATATGTCTAAAAGCTTCTGGGCTGAAGCAGTCAATACCGCCTACTACATAATAAATAGAGTATATTTGAGAGCAGGTTTAAACAAAACACTATCTGAACTATGGTACGAAAAATAACCTAGTGTGAAATACTTCCAAGTCTTTGGCAATAAATGTTTCATCCTAAAAGATAGAGAACACCCAGGAAAGTTTGAGTCTAAAAGTGACGAAGGGATCTTTCTAGGGTATGCCTTGAATAGTCATGCCTATAGGGTATACAATTTAAGGACCCTCGCCATTCAAGAATCGGTTAATGTGGTGGTTGATGACCAACCTCATGAAGAAGAAAGTCCTTTGAATGAATTAGAAGATGATGTGGATTCATGCATTCTATGTAAATCAAATAACAAAGCTTTCACATTTAATGAACCTCAACCATCATCTAACATACCCATCATCAAGGATCACCCTTTAAATCAAATCATTGGAGATCCTAATGATGGTATGAGAACTCGGCGTCAGATAGAAAGCATTTATAGCCATTTTTGCTTCACCTCAAAGATTGAGCCCAAGAATATTGTGGAAGCTCTTTAAGATAAATATTGGATTATGCAAGAAGAACTTCAACAATTTCAGAGAAATGAGGTATGGCAACTGGTTCCCAGACCACTTGATACAAATATCATCAGAACCAAATGGATCTTCAAGAATAAATCCGATGAATCTGGCAATGTGATTAGAAAAAAAGTAAGATTGGTAGCGCAAGGATATTCACAGATAGAAGGCATTGACTTTGATGAAACTTTTGCCCCTGTAGCTCGCCTTGAGTCATTCAGGATTCTCAGGTCTATTGCATGTGCGTTAAAATTTAAACTATTTCAAATGGATGTCAAAAGTGCATTTCTCAGTGGTGTACTTGATGAAGAAGTATATGTAGAACAACCTAAGGGATTTTTAGATCCCAAGTATCCTCATCATATCTATCGATTGAACAAAGCACTTTATGGCCTTAAACATGCACCACATACTTGGTATGAATCCGTAACGCAATTTCTTTTGGACCATAAATTCTATAGGGGTAGTGTAGATAAAATATTATTCACACAAAATATAGAGAATTCATTGCTCATTGCCCAGATCTATGTGGATGACATAGTCTTTGGTTCTACTTGTGAAGATACTGCTCATAGCTTTGCCGAACTCATGAAATCTAAATTTGAAATGAGTATGATTGGTAAGTTGAACTCTTCTTAGGACTACAAGTGAAGCAATTGCACAATGGGATTTTCTTATGTCAGACCAAGTATGCAAAAGATCTAGTAAAAAGATTTGGGCTTGAATCTGACCGTACCTATCATACTCCCATAAGCACCACACTCAAACTCTCCAAAGATCTAAATGGCAAGAGTGTGGATCAACACCTGTACCATAGCATGATAGGAAGCCTACTGTATCTCACAGCAAGTCATCTAGATATATCATTTATTGTGGGAGCATGTGCGCGATATCAAGCTGATCCTAAGGAATCACACCTAACAACAGTTAAAAGAATCATCAAATATGTGACTGGAACAACCACTTTGGACTATGGTATCCTTTTGAAACATCTACTATCATTGCCGGATATTCAGATGCCGATTGGGGTGGAAATTTAGATGATTGCAAATCAACCAGTGGTGGCTATTTTTATATCAAAAATGGTCTGGTATCTTAGCAGAGTAAGAAACAAAATTCGATGTCTTTGTCCACTGCCAAGGTAGAATACATCGCTACAGGTAGTTATTGTGCACAACTCCTCTGGATGAAACAAATACTGCTGGATTATGGGATTGAGCAATCCACGATGACTCTCTTCTGTGACAATACTAGTGCCATCAACATTTCAAAAAATCCCATTTAACATTCTCAGACCAAGCATATTGACATTCGACATCATTTTATTTGAGAACTTGTTGAAGAAAATATCATTGTGCTAGACTATGTGTCTACAAAAAAACAACTCGCTGATATCTTAACAAAGCCTCTTGATGCAAATAGGTTCAGTGATCTTCAGAAATTGATTGGATTATGTGCAAATTGATGGAAAGTTACGTCAAGTATAAACTAAATAGGCATATCTAAGGACTTTGGTCCTCATTTTTGTTGGTTGGTTAAACATACATGTGTAATATAGGCATATACTCCTGTACTAACCATGTTTTATATGTCAAGAGAAATAAAATTTTTCTTTAATTTCTGACATCCTCAATGTAATCGAGTCAAATTCGATATTATTGACGTCTCTCAGGAAGACAGTCTTAACCGTTGGTCCTTTCCAACGGACATCGGAAACAACTGTTGGTTCTTCCCAACAGTCATCGACACAGTCTTCTATGTCATTATGAGCCCAATTTTGATGACATCGAATCTAGTTCGATGTCATCAACACTCTCTGCTATAAAAAGGGAATAAGAGCATGAATCATTTCACAACTTGGTTCTATCTCTTTTGGTTTTCTCTATCCTCCAACCTTGCAAACTCAAGCAAATGGTGAAAGGCAAAGGTAAGGAACTTCTTTGCACTAAATCTTTGAAAACCCAGAAATCCAAGAATAAGAAACTAACAACAAATAGCTCTCCTCCTAACCAATCGGATTGGGAGCAAGTTACGATAGCAGAATGTATTGTCTTTACCAATGCTATAGATCCATACGAAGTGGATCTTCTATTGGAAATAATAGGATGGCAGAATGTACTCAATCTAGGTGGTCCCTACCAATATGAGTTGAATCATCAATTCTTCAATAGATGCCACATTGTTCGTGATAATCCCCCATGTATTCGACTAGAGTTCATGCATCAAACAAAACTCATTACTTCAATCATACTTGATTGTCTCCTAAACATCGAAGTGACTCGAATCCTAGTCACTGAGCGGAATCTGAATGGATTAGGAATATGGGGGGAGATTACACGTGCATTGTGCCAAGGTGCTACGGTTCCTAGAGATGATGAAAATATGCTTCATATCAACTATCTTGGAACCACTTCCAAGATCCTCCACAGTATCTTCAGTACCAATGTGTATCCATGTGACACAAAGGGAAGTAATCTCACTCCTTTTGCACTCGATGTCCTATATGATGTGTATCAAGAGGTTCTTGTGTGTCTGTCGACCCTTATACTAAGGTAATTGACTCATATAGTCAAAAGGGAACATCCTGATACTCTCCCTTTTCCATCTCTCATATGCAAGCTAGCACATTTTATGGGCTTGCCGCCAACTTCAGATAAAATACAACTAGAGGTATGGTTCGATGATGATGCACTCCACCAGTTGTACCTAACCACATCATACAAACCGGATAGTCGTCTTATTCCTAATCCTAAGGTAGAAAATAGTCAGCGGCCAAATTCGCCAACACCATGGGGATCTAATCAAATGCCACTTCACTATCTTGAGTCAGTCACCAATTACCAGCATCGAAAACTTGAACGTCATCTGCTGAATGGACAAGCTGGTATTGACGAGTGTCTTCACAACTGCAAGAAGCACCTGACTGGGATCGAGGACAAACTCGATGCACTCTAGCACACTACACAGTAGGCCCTTGACTTGCTAACAGATGGAGACACGTGAGCACCTTAGTTACTGAAGGAGTGGTCGGTATGGATGTGCCCGTAAATGGAAGATGTGGTTACAATATATTGTTGCCTATGAATGAGGGCCAACATGATGGTTATTTTTAGTTGTATAGCTCGTGGTTGGGTTAAATATTTTGGATTGATTGCCCTCTGGATGAGGAGAATACTTTGTTTTTGTGTGCCCATGGATGGGCTGGATGATATCTTTTTAGATGTTTATCTTCTGCCAAGCTTGGGCAGTTACTTTTGATTGCGCTTAATATTTCCATTCATGATAATATCTCTGAATTTACATTTCTATGAGAATGCACACTGGTTATGGATTGATGATTATTGTTCAACTGTCCTTGAAAGGGTTTAATTATGCAGTGAAAGAATGTTTCTAATACTCTATATTCTTATGCATATCTATGTATCAGCTGTCATCTATGGAATATTCACTACTTTTTTAGGATATGTTTACATACTAGAAACTGCTGATCATTTATTCCTGGAATTGCGATGGCTCTCTTATTGCCTTCTCCTAATTTCCTTCATGTCAACTTCTGTCATTCGATCTGTTATTGGTATCTTAACCTTTGTCAATGACTGACAAAAATGGGGAGAACAAATCCCACCATGAGAACACTATTTGGATATATGGTTTTAATCATGGTGATGTAGGTGATAGGGGGAGCAGCCGCAAGAAGATAGGGGGAGCAGCTAACTGAATCAAGATTGTATGTGAACTCCATAGTATCTTTGTAAAATTGTGTAAAGTTCATGTACACACAATTTAGGAAGTTGTTCTAGGTGTATTTTAGGTGTTTTGTCATGTAATTGACAAAGGGGGAGATTGAAAGTGCCCTAGTTTATCAATTAGCATGAGTGTTGAGTCGATGAGTCAAGTGGGCCCCATATGAAGATCGTTCAAGACATTGCCTCAACCGAATGTGTGTTCAAAGCTCATCACAGGTAAACTTAGCCTCACATCCCAAATCCCAAAACACCCAGGTAAACAAAAGCCTTAAGAAAAACTTAGAACAACATAGGTGTTAAAAGTCTAAAAACCTGGTTTCAAAATGGAAAATTCTCTAAGTTTTCAGCTAAGTTCGATATCATCGATTCTTGGTCGATACAATCGAACACTCATTCTTGATAAATCGAACTGGTATCGATAACATCGAATTGAGTCCTCTTTATGTCTAGCAACCATAAAGTATTTAGGACAAAATATTCAACAAATCGAAAACACTTTCGATAAAATCGAATTTCAAATATCGATGTTATCGAAGGACAGTTGATGATATCGAAAATATCAGAGCTCTATTTAGCAAAGGCTTGGAAAATATTCATGATATTGCTTGAGGATACAAAGGACAATCGATATCATTAAAATTCAAATCTCGATAATATCGACATGGTATCGATAACATTGAAATGGGACAAGTTGTGTCCAAAGAGTTTTTGAAAGAAAAATATTTAAATGTTCGAGGAATCGAAACCCACATCGATGTCATCGAAATTCAAATCACGATGATATCAATATAGACTCGATGCGATCAAATCTGGACAAAACTATTCTAACAAACTTGAAAAGGAAAATCTTATGTGAATGATTGAGGAATCGATATTATCACGATATGATCATAATACAAAAATCGATATGGGATCGATATCATCGAAGTGGGTCAAAAAATGCCTAGTAAGCTTTCTCAAATATTCCTTGAAAAGATCAATGTATCGAACCACTGTCAAGGAGATCAAAATTTAAAATTCGATAACATCAACGCATGTTCGATGTCATCGATCTTCATTCAAAAAGCTTCGGGTATGTACTTCTGCTAAGTTCGCATCATCGAACCCTGATTAGATGGAATCCAAAGTATATGTTCGATGATATCGAGTTATTCCTGATGAGATTGAACTCAGTCAGACTTCGACATATTTATTACCGTTGGGACTTTTTCCCTATATATAGGAAGCTTGTTCTTGGTTGTACCATGAGAAAAATAAAGAGAGCTTTGAGAGAGTTTTGCATACTACCTACCCTAAGCTCATTTTCTCATGGAAGTTCATCCTTCAATCCACCCTCATCATTGATATTCAATAGAGTGGATTGAGAAATGAACTTCCCCATTTAAGGATCATCCAGTTACTATCTTAATGACAAATTATTGAGCTAGGATATCTTGAATGCTTGAATGCTTGGAATCATTCCTTCTCTAAAATAAGAAAACATTTTAATAAAGTAGGATTCCATCATAACCTTGACCCAACCCGTCGCCTTCATTGGAACATCATCAAGTGTTGCGGATCAAGGAGCTGAAGAATCTTCATCATCAAGGAGAAAATTTTCATCATCGTGCTTAACGGGGCTCACTTAGTTATCTATAAGTCATTAGAGTCCAGAGCCCTGTTGATCATTCCTTGTGTAGGTTTGGGTCACAGGTTTCTCACCCCTTTAAAGTCCTCATATGAGGCCTCCGACGGGAGACTACATGTGGATGTTGTGTGTTGACCCTTGCTCTTTTGTAGGGCATAAACTCTAGGTTCCTTGTGTGGATCCTTGACTTGTGTGGCCTAAAACAGAGGTTCCTTGTGTGGATCCTTGGCTTGTGTAGCCTAAAACGGAGGTTCCTTGTGTAGATCCTTTGCTCTCGTGTAGGGCATAAAACTTAGGTGCTTCGTATTGACCTTTGCTCTTGTGTAGGGCATAAACTTTTGTCTTGTGTAGGCACGTCCTAGGTACCTTTTGTAGGTCCTAGAGTCAACCTTGTATAGGTTGTAACGGTTTGAGGTGAACCTAATTTGAAACCTCCATTAGTGAAATCCATACACTCAAGGGTTGAGTGCGTCCGCCGGGAGTGGAGTAGGCATGTAACCGAACTACTATAAATGACTGTGTTTGAGATTATTATTTGCATATTACTCTATTGTGTTTTCTTTGAATGTTCTCATGAAGCATATTAACATGATTATTTAGAATAGATAAGAATCACATCCCACACACGGCCACATTATTCATCCCTCATAGACTAAGTTTATATATTGGTTAAATATTAAATAGTCTTATGATTGGATCCTCTAATTGGCTTGGAAGCCATTAGAGTTAAGTTGAAGCTATCTTGATAAGTTCCATATTAAATCAAGATTAGGTTAATAGGATTTTAAATTGTTATAAAATTTTATAAAATCCTATTCACCCCCCTCTAGGACACTTTAACGTATTCCTACTTCTATTAGAGTGGTCATTACTATAATTTCATTGTCCTTTAGACTTATAAGACTATGGCTCAGTCGTCTACTGGGGAAACCCCATTTTCACTATCTTACGGGTCGGAGGCGATTGTCCCAGTCGAGATTGGCCTCCCTATAACCCGGGTCAGAAACTACCAGGAGGATCAAAATGCCGAGTAGATTGCAGCGAACCTCAACTTGCTCGAAGAAGCTAGAGATGTCGCCAAACTCTGAGTCGCAGCTTGGCATCAACAAGTGGTGCGATTCTACAATTCCAGGGTCAGAACGAGGCAGTTTCAGCCAGGGGACTTGGTCCTCCGCCGCGTCTTTCAGAATACAACAAAATTAGGGGCTGGGTGCTCGGACCAAACTGGGAAGAGCCTTATCGCATGGTCAGATCAACGAAGCCAGGCTCCTACCACTTGGAGGATCTCGAAGGGCGTCAGCTCCCTCACCCCTAGAATGCTGAGCAATTGAAGATCTACTATCCGTAAAAAACTACTGACCATTTCAGGCCCTCAAATGTACAGTTCGAATCTACTTGCCTACCATGGCTCTTAATAAAAGTATTGTTTCTTCTACAATCTGCCTGTTTAGTTTATCTACAAATGAAAGTCACCTCTTGTAAGTTGAGGTGAACTCAACGGACCGATCCCTTAAAGAAGGGGTCAACTCGTTAATCCATAAAAATCTACAAAGGGGCCACCTCTCATATGTAGAGAAGAAACTTGTAGGTGAACCTATCCCTTAAAGAAGGGGTTGGCTCATCATATGCTAAAAAATCTACAAAAGGGATTCGTGGGGGGTTGACCCCTCAAAGGGTCGATCCTAAACATCAACGAATCATCACGCAGCAATCGACACATAAAACTATGCCCTCGACTGGGGGTTAAAGGATTAATGATCATCGTCATGAAAATCATCATCAACCCAAAAAATTATTATCCGTAAGCATCCCATGTAAGATTAAAAAAATAGGGGTATCTTAATCCCTCCGAGTAAAGGGACCTGCCATCGAGCTGGGGGGCTGAGCATCAAGAGTCGCTTCGATGACAGGGGACTCCTCGACTGCGGCAGGTTCAGTGTCCTCGGCCTCGTCCACAACAAGAACGTCAAGGTCAATGCTTGGGTGAAGCTTTTGGACCTCAACAAGGCAAGTGTCGAAACTGGTGTTATAGATGAAGAGATACAGTTTGTCCAACTTCCCAGGCCTTTCCAACGACTCCTTGTACACTGCCACTGTCGCGACAGCTTGCGAGACCGCTTGAGACTCGAACTCCCTTCGTAGCCTCTCCTTCCCCGTAACTGCCGCTGTCACCCCCCCAAACCCGGAGATCGGACTCACAAGAACCCCGATCACCAAATCCGGTGCTGATAGCCTCCGTAATACTCCATTCTCATCTCTCAGTGCCTATACGCCAGATTTTGATCCTGGGATCCTACAAGGAGGATTTTTCAGTGTACATTTATCTTGTAATAAGCATAACCACAAGTATACCCAAATCATAAAGGTAACATCATCATCACATATCCACTGATATAAACAGTTGAATACAGTGCTGAAAGGGAAATACATACATCAAAAATCAAAGCTCCATAAGTCCGCTGCATGCTCTAAGCACAATGCTGCTACAACCTAACACCACCTGCAGGCATCTATCATGCATAAGCTTATAGAAAGCTTAGTGGGTGCTGAAAGTGTGTGCACAAGGTAAGTGCCAAGTAAGCAATATCAGAGTAATCAGAGTAAGCGAAAATACTAACAGGCCCATAAATCATACAATATCAGAATAATGCGAAAACATACTGATAGACCCATAAATACCATCAGCCTTATCCAGGCTATACGATGTAAAATATAATAACCAATATCATATACTAATGAAGCAATGAAGATTAGCTATGCAATGCGAAGACAGTAAGCCAAATACCATGTGCCGAGGATGCGATGCAATATGCGATGCGAATGAAATGACCAAGCCGGAGTGTGAAATCGGGATGATAGTATGTAGTATCTTAGGCTACGAGGTCCATCACAGGGGACTTCTATCCAAACCAGTCCCATACCTAAATTTGGATAGTCAAACTCAATGTGGCAAACTCCTGATCTCAGGTTAGTCGCGCGCCCAACCAAAATCCTGGCCATGCGAAGGTACACAATAATTAGTTGCGCACCACTAGTCCAAGTGAATAGTGAATGAAATGAATGCATGAGTATGTAACTCCTACTTAATAAGTCCAGATATCAGTACGGTTCCTCTCTGGGAAATCACCAGGGTCTATCACACTCTAAACTAGATTGGTTCCCTATCACGCGCAACAAGGTGAGAGGAAGAGACCTCACTATCTGCCTGCCAATATTGGGCTCGACTCATCGATAGCGGACCCATTCCTCGAGCTGGTCAGACTCAATCTAGCATTGCCCCCTCCTCTAGGGCATGTAAGGTCATACCCCCTTCCAACCGACCACGACACAGTGGGAGACACGGCCTAACAGTATGCAGCGCTCATGCGCTCATACATCCACTCGGTCTAGATGTTGGAGCAACCTCTGGAACCAAGAGGGTTTAGGAACTTTTACCCAGGAATATCTATAACACCCAATGTAGAACAAATTTTTGGTGTCCCATCTGGTCATCCACGAAATACCTGTAGAGGCTACGACCCTGATGTCGCTAGGACGTACAGCAATCACAACACACAATGCAAGATGCATGAGTCATACAAATCATTCATGCATCAATCCTGCACATACCGTGTACTCATGTGAGACAATCTATGCCTATCAAGGAGTCTCGTAACAACATACTCAATGACATATGCAATGGTCAACCACATCTCATAACAAACATGCAGATGATGTGTATGGGCATGTATCATGATGTTATGTTGTCACATACTCATAATCGGTATCAATAACCGGCACTGACAATCAGCATTGATAATCGGCCTCGACAATGTGGACATTTAACGAACATTGCCCCCAAGGAGTGGCCCCACATAGAGCTTAACATATAGTGGACCCATGGCCTCACACAAGGGCCTAATACACATCACGATGGGCCTCAAATATGGGCCGCATCACATTGGGCCTCAAACATGGATCGCATATACATCATATGGGTCTTAACAATCGGCCTTGATAATCAAAATCGGCCTCAACAATCGAAATCGACACTCGAAATCGGCCTCGACAATCGGAATCGGCCTCGATACTCAGCTTCGACAATCGGAATGGACCTATACAATCGACCTTGACAATCAGAATCGGCTTATACTATCGGCCTCGACAAATCGGAATCGATACTCGGCCTCAAAATTTGGAATCGGCCTATACAATCGGCCTCGACAATCGGAATCAACCTCGATACTCGGCCTCGATAATCAGAATCGGCCTATACAATCGGCCTCAACAACCAGAATCAGCCTCGACAATCAAAATTGGCCTATACAATTAGCCTCGATAATCGAAATCGGCCTCGACAATCAGAATCAGTATGGACAATCGGAATCGACCTCAACAATCGGCCTCAACAATTGACCTCGACAATCGGAATCGGAATTGACAATCGAAAATGGCCTCGACAATCAGAATTAGAATCGACAATTATAATCGACCTCGACAATTGGAATCAGCCTCGATACTCGGCCACGACAATCAAAATCGACCTATACAATCGGCCTCGACAATCGGAATCGGCATATACAATCGGCCTCGACAAAGCAGAATCGAACTCGACCTCGACAATTGGAACTGGCTTATACAATCAGCCTCGATAATCAGAATCGGACTCGACAATCAGAATCAGCCTATATAATCGGCCTCGACAATTGAAATTGGCTTATACAATCGGCCTCAACAACCGGAATCGGCCTCGATACTCAGCCTCGACAATCGAAATTGGCCTATACAATCGACTTCGACAATCGAAATTGGCCTCGACAATCGAAATCATATTGACAATCAGAATCAGCCTCGACAATCGGAATTGGAATTGACAATCAGAATCAGCCTCGACAATCGAAATCGGAATCGACAATCAGAATCGGCATTGATAATCGGCCTCGATAATCAGCATATAAATAAGGTGGGGTCTATAGATGAACAACCTATCAACCATAATATAAAGATCGGCCCTTGGCCGTGGTTATATCAAATTCGATAGAATGGAGCCATCCATCTATGGTGAATGGGGCCCACTGATTAAGGTTAACCCACTAAGAGAATGATGAGAATGGACTTAACAAGGTCTAAGAGAAGGTCACAATGTGGACATCAAACCATCATTGCCCATCAATGTAGACATCTAACTAATATTTCTCTCAAGGAGTGGCCCACATAGAGCCATACAAATAATGGCCCTTGGCCTCACATAAGAGCCTAATATACATCGCCATGGGCCTCACTTAAGGGCCTCACTCATGCACCTCATGTATATCACAATGGGCCGTAATACATGGGCCCCGTATGTGTCAAATGGGCTGCAATATATGGGATGAAAAATACATCTCATTGGGCCTTATTAAATGGGCTGGAAACACATCACAATGGGCCTTACCAAATGGGCCAAAAATACATCACAATGGGCCTCATCATATGGGCCAGAAATATATCACAATGGGCCTTACCAAATGGGCCAAAAATACATCACAATGGGCCTTGTATACATTAAGTGGGCAGCATCAACGAGTCACACCAATGGGCCTCGTATACATTAAGTGGGCAGCATCAACGAGTCACACCAATGGGCCTCATAAACGTCAAGTGGGCCACATTAATGGGTCGCACCAATGGGCCTCATAAACATCAAGTGGGCCGCATCAACGGGTCACACCAATGGGCCTCATAAATGTTAAGTGGGCCACATCAACGGGTCGCACCAATGGGCCTCATAAACGTCAAGTAGGCCGCATCAATAGGTCGCACCAATGGGCCTCATAAACGTCAAGTGGGCCGCATCAACGGGTCGCACCCATGGGCCTCATAAACGTCAAGTGGGCCGCATTAATGCGTCGCACCATTGGGCCTCATAAATGTTAAGTGGGCTACACCATCTACAACATTCATCTATTTTTAAGAGATCATTTTAGAATATTACCCAAAAATGAATCATATCAAAAGATCATCTGGACCATGCCACAAATAGCAGTGGAGATAATGATTTCCACGGTAAAATTTTGCAGTGGAACCACCATAGTATTTATGTTCCATTTAGTTTGTGCATAAGGTCACAAAGACCTGGATATAGAGGAAAAACAAATATCATATTGGTTCAAAACTTCTGTAATCCCAAAAGGGGTTTCAATGGTGGGCGTTTAATCCACTACTTTCTGTAGTGTGGTCCACGTGATGATAACTGGATCTGTCTTATCATTAGCCTCAAACCTTAGGACGAGCTCATCAAACGGATGGATGATTTGGATGAATCACATGCATCAGGGTGGAATCTACATACATGGCCCACCATTAGGAAGAGCTCGTCAAACAAATGGACGGTTTGGATGGAACACATCCATCATGGTGGGGCTGAACATGGCACCGTCCATATGGACGGTGCAGATGAAGCACATACATGATGGTGGGTTCCACGAGATAGATGGATGGCGTGGATTATCCCCACGTACAGCAGCCTAGCTGATGCTACCGTGGGTGGGTCCCACATGATACCCACCTCCATATAATATTATATAATATATAATATATCTACATACGTCAGGGAGGGTCCCACGTGGTGGGTCACCCCACCCTCTCACGTAACATATATATAATACTATAATATATATATATATATATATAATATTATATAATATATATACTTTATTATTATTATTATTATATATTCATTACTATTATATTATATTTTATTTTATTTTATTTTTTAATAGGGAGGCTGTATCTAGCGTCCAGATAACTGGACGGCTAGGATACAACACATGTATCAGGTGGTACCACCTTCCATGGATTGGACGGCTAGATTTATATACATTAAGGTGGCCTCCACCAGCCACAGTCCTGATGGACGGTCACATACATCATTTGGTGGGCCCCACCTAGCTTGTTGCGTCAATGCAGCAGCTAGTCATGTTGCATTGGTATAGCATACCTCGTGATGGGGCTCAGAGCTTGCCGACATCCACCATCAATGGGACCCACCATCCCATCAGATGGATCCAGTGATGAACGGCTAGATGAAAAATAAAACATATATGTTGTGGGTCCCACTGTCCCATCTGCTAGACGGTGAGGACACCACTCGTGCCAAGTGGATCTCACCATCTAGACAGTGGACGGTGCAGATATAAAAAATACCCCATGGTCAGACTTACAAAGCTGTTGACGTGAATACAGCAGTGGGTCCCATACGTGTAGATGAAATATATATATCAGGTAGGTCCTACACGTGTGTTCCTGATGTATATCAAGATGATATTTGTATTTTCACTCCATTCAGACGTCCAGAGGATGGACGGTCTGGATGGAATGCGTCATCAAGGTGGGCCACATCTAGCTAGGTACGGATGGCGTGGATACAATGCACGCATCAAGTGGTCCCGTGTGATGGCCCATCGTGGGTTAGATCATACTAATATTTATATTTTTCCTTCACCTAGGATCTGCCCAAAACGGGCAGCAATAAGGTGGCCCTCACGATCTAACGGCATGGATAAAACACATTCAATATTGGGTGGGCCACTCATCAAGAGAGAGAGAGAGAGATGGACGGAGGAGGGGCCCCGCCACTATGGGCCCCTCTATACAATACATAAATCAAGATGGGTCCCACCATGTGGGCCCTAAATCCATAAAACACTCACAAACAATGAAGATTCACCCACCGATTGGCCTTCTTCTTGGTCTGATGGAACGCCAAACTCCTTGGCTTCGATCTTGATGGAGGATTATGGAAATTGGACGGTTGGATGGTGGGGATGGGAGGTAGGAAGTGGGCCACACAAAGCTCTCTCATGAAGCTCTCATGGATGTTGGGTTGCTGAGAAATGAGAGAGAGAGGATGGGATGTAAAAAGAGAGAGGGATGGGTGATGGAGTGAGTGATGTGTACTTGACATGTAAGAGTGTATAAGAGAGAGAGTTAACTTTGGGGATGGTGTTGTACTTGACATGATGTGGTGATTGATGGGATTGATTTGACATGTTCTATACTAGGTTTTGCAATTGCACGGCATTTTCCTTAAACTGAATGCGGGCCCACATCTCTTGGCCTGGGTATCGCCTCAGTGCGTAATACACGGCGTTGGAACCACGGCGATGACGCAGTCACTAGGGTACAAGTCTTAGGTTGAGCTGACTCTGGAATACGGGATATAACTCAGGATTGCGTACAACTTCTATCTATGCGTCCCGGGTCACTGGAATTCGACCGAGAGGACTGTGGAAGCCTATAGAACGGTACGTGCTAGGGTTCGGGTCTTATAGCCGCGGCCTCAAGAATGATCCGCTGTTAAGCTAACCCATTGGTGGCTTTGCATTGCTCCCTCCTAAAGTCTTCCGCCAACTGTGTTGTCCCCCTTCACTTGCTCAATAGAGACCTCCAGGCGCTCGACGACCCCTTGCAAGCACACGACCTCGAGATCAGCCACATCCAAGCGAGGTTAGAGTTGATTGACCTCACCCTGGAGCATCAGCTCCCTCGTTCGGCCCTTGTTAGCAACCCTCCGCAACTCCTCTAGCTCCGCAGCTGAAGCCTCTAAAAGCTTCTCAAGCTCTGCCCTCCGTGTCTCATGCATGGCCTTCTACGCCTCGAGGTTGGCTTTCTCCACCTTAAGTCGTTCCATCTCCTTCAACCTCTCCTTCACTTTTACCATCATTGGCAGCGACTGATAGCAAACCGCTGCGTAGTCGTTCATGAACTTGATATAGTTGTGGGAGAGGGTGTCCGCTATCCTCGACTCTGGCATATGCCTAGCCACCCAATCTTTCAGTAAGGCCAAATGATGGCCAGGAGGGAAGATCTCTGAAGTGGGCTCGGAAGCTCCTTCACCCTTACTGGCCGCAGAGACCTGAGCCCTAGCCTCAGGCAGGTAGTGTAGCCGACCAGGGTGTCAGTTCTGCCAGCCTGGAAGTCAGCTTCGACAGCAGCGCGGCGGGCAACGTTTCGGGTGAGGGCATCGGCATCAGGAGTCTCCCTGACAACCTCTCCCCCGATCCAAGTGAGGTTAGTAAGGATTGGAGGTGGAACCTCAGGGGCTTGCTCCTTAGGAGTTGGAGTCGAGATTGTGATAGGCTCAACTCCAATAGGTGCCTTAGGGGCTTGTACTTTGGGAGCAGGGTTTGGGGTTGAGGCAGGCATGGCTTCGGCCGGGGTTGTGGTGGACACGGCTCTAGTTGGGCAGGCACGGCTACAGCCTAAGTAGGTTCAGCCTTAGATGTCCTCCTCTTTGATGTCACCTTTGTCCTCGACTCGGATGAGAGGACTACGTCCATCAGAGGGCGCGCCACAACCAGTCGTCTCCTCTTCAAGCCTCTTGTCTCCATCCCTGACCAAAAGAGAAGGAAATCAGCCTAAGTAGAATCTATAAAAGAACAACGGACAGTCTCCGAGGACCTTACCCCGCTTACCCAAAGCGAAGGGAGTAGGCTGGAGTTTGGAGAAACCAGACGACACTAGGTTCTCCCTGTTGATGAGCTCGAACCGAGCACATTGATCTTCGATGAGCACTCTGGCCCTGGCTACTTGGTTCCACTAGAGGGGATTGAGATCAGGAGTCCCTTTCGGTTGGACTATAGGTAGAAGCAAATCATAAGTTAGAAGACAAAGACAAGTCAGATATACAGAGCACAACAAAATGAAAAGTGCCCGACTTGGGTTGGTGAACTTGGTAGGGACCCTGGCCCGCAGTCTGCCCATCTTAGAGACCATGGCCTCCCACTCCCCCGAGGCCCAAAACCACTTCCCCTTCCAATCTTTGTTGGAAGTAGGGAGTCGAGTTACCAAATCCGGGATATATGGAGGTTTAGTAGAGAAGTAATACCAGGATGGCTCATTCCTGTCATACTTAGCCACGTACAAGTGCAAGAACTCATCCAGCGTCAGCCTCTGATTATTCACCCTGTGCCAGATGAGGAATGTGGAGACTAGGATTCGCCAGGCATTTGGGACCAGCTGGCTCGGGGCCACTTTCAGTTGTGCAATTAGCTCGTGCACAAATGGGTGGATGGGAAGTTAGAACCCACACTGAAGGGCACCAGTGAATACAGCAATCTCCCCCTTAGCAGGAAGACCAACTTAATCAATGGGAGGAGCTTGGATGTGCACCAAGTCCAGGATCTGGTAGTCTCGCGAATCCGAGCCATCTCGGACTCGACCAAAACCGAGCCCCCGGGGACTAAGGGCTTTGGTCCGCCTCCCAACGGGCCTGCCTTGAACCGTCTCGTAGGGTCTCTAAGTGCCCTCTTGCCTTGGCTCTCAGCCCTCGGCCTCTTGCCTCGGCTCTCAATCCTCAGACCTGCAACTCTCTGGGTTGAGGGGTTAAGCAGTATCGCCTCATAGGGACCTTCCGAGTTCCCAGGCCCTGAGTTGGTGGTCTTCAGTTCAGAGTTGGCCTCCGCTCCTTGGACCTCCTCGACTTCATCAGAGTTGCTTGACATAGTAAAAGTAAAAGTTTAAATGATGGAAGACTCACTGCGCTAAAGACGATTCACTCCAACAGGAATTCCCTCTACTCCGGCAGCCTTCTACGAGCAGAATCCCTTTTCCGATGACAGAAACCCTTTATCTGGTGACAAACACCCCTTCTCCAGCTATCGAAAACCCTTTATTCGGCAAGGAAAAAACCACTTTCTGGCTGAGGTGATTAGAAAAGAGTAAAGGAATAAGAAGTGAGAGAGCTAGAATGCGGAAGGAGAATGCGAATGAGAGTGAAGGGGGTTTATATAACCCACCCATCACTTAGCGCCATCATTGTGGACATCTATCCCCAAAGCTGAGGTAACACGGTATTATCACTAAGGGACACGTGGAGGGAGTTGATAAGTTTGAGTCCGCATTCTCACGTCTGAGCCCCATCTGCATTAAATGCTATTTATGGCGCAGGCGGCCTCTCGCCTCTCTATGAGCTCATGACATCATTTCCTCTGCTCCGTTGATTATGAATCATAACCATCGCCACCTGTCCTATGTTCAGAGGTCAAAATCTAAAGAGTCATAGCCGCCATACCGCGTGCATAACCCGAAGCGCAATCGTCGCAGTGATTGCATTCCAATCATCCCAACCGTCATTATGAGCAGAGACAAGGAGGCATCGCCCTGTTTCCCCAGGCATTTACTCTTTAAGTCCGAGCTCAGACTAAGAGAGTAGGGGGCTTCTGTTATTGGAAAATCTGGGTAGGGTCAAACAGGGTCAGTCCCAGGCCATCCAACCCAATTAGTAGGGCCTCGAAAGGAGAACATCATGTCGAGCACGAACAGATGAACGGATTTCTAAATGACGACCCTAGGCCGAGTAAGACGATCTTTCATCCTCACCCTCATCTTCATCCTCATCTTCACTCGAAGAAGGATGGCCGAGCTGGGGGCTCATCCTCGTCCTCATCCCCACTTCATCCGAAGAATGATGGCCGTGCCGGAGGCTCGTCCTCATCCTCATCCCCCATCTTCATCTGAAAAAGGATGGCCGAGCTGGGGGCTCATCCTCATCCTCATCTTCATCTTCATCCAAAGAAGGTTGGCCAAGCCAGGGGCTCGTCGTCATCATCATCCTCATCTTCATTTGAAGAAGGTTGGCCGAGCTGGGGGCTCGTTCTCGTCCTCATCCTCATACTCGACTTAGAGGCCGAGGGCTAAATCCTGAATAAGCACACTTAATAGACTCTGACACCAATGGCTTGACTATGAATTTCAACCACAAGTACTTAGCCTCAAACTCAGATAGGACGAGGTCCAAGCTGGGAAACCAGTCTCAATGTGGACGTGGCCGAAGATCACGCCTGGAGATACGCTCCATTAAGACACGATGCGCTATATGATCCAAAGATTGTGGAGTATCTACACGATTGCAATATTCACTTGATTGAGTAAATAATGCCGAGATTCACGGACATGATCCGCCCAACCCACGGGTATAAATACCAAGGGACCCCATTACAATATGTATGCAACATCTTACACCCTCTCTCTACATTACGCAACTTAGACCTAGATTCCCTAGCCTGAACTAGGCATAGGAGGGTCCCCTGTTTAAGTCAGGGTCTCCTTTGTTCACCTTTTTGTGCAGGACCAGGGTCCGTACGAGGCTCACAGCATTAAGTAGAGGGTGGTCCAGATTTTGACCTCAACAGTACCTATCAATCAGTAAGCATTCATTTAATCATGCATGTACAATGTAAAAATTGAAACTCACAAACATAATTAAACAATTGCACAAATAACAATCCCAAACTGTAAGTGCTAAAATGATTAAAGCACACTTTAGTTGTCAAATTTCATAAAGTCAAAACAAGTTGACAAGAGATCTTCAAAACTAGTCCATAATCAAGAAAATATCAAGCTCAAGATCAAGAGAAGATCAAGCTCAAGACTGGTATATTCTCAAGAGAAGATCAAGCTAAAGATCAACTGATGTTCAAGAATAGATCAAGCTCAAAATTCAAGATGAAGTTCGTAATCAATTTCAAGACAAAGAATGTAACGCCCCGAACTTTTCAATACTCGAGTATTGAAAGTTTTCGAGCATTACCATAAGATTCAACTTGTTATGTACATGGATACAGTACCAATCTATCTAACCTTACCTTAAATCAAATTCGAAATGTGAATCTAACCCTTGAGAACAGTCTCCATCCGTAAATTAAGTCATTCGACCGTTGATCACGTGGTTTGATACACGTACACTCCCCTAATTAAATCAACAAATAACCCTTCATTCATAATAACTCAAAGATGAGTTCTTTTACAAGAATTACTTAGAAATGTGCCTACAACCATGTAAAACCATTATATTTCCTAAAACTCCCATATCAACAATAATTACGAAAATGCCATTAATCTAGACCCCTAATTCCAAATTACATGGTTCCCATGATCCGGTTCATGTGAAACCTTATACCAGGTCTAATTAGAATAGATTAACCATGCACGATGAATTTCAACCCTTAGATCATTGAAAAGTGACCAAATGATAGAGCAGCCCCTCAACTGTTGATTTTGGCGTCCATCAGAGGTCATGGGTGATCGTAGTGGGATGTTTCCCTTCTTCTATATCAATATGATCTTATGAATAGGTTAGATGACAAATAAACATCACTATAGGGCCTAGAAAGGTTTCAATAGTAGAAATCTCAACACCCACTGGTATGACCCACCTGATCTTTGGATATGCTTCAAATTTTGGGCTCAACTCCTTAAATCAGATGGAGAAACGAATGGACGGTGTAGATTCCTCCAAAGCATCATTGTGGACCCCACCTGTGATGTATGCACACAACCTACGCATGCACTCGATGTGCATTGGACCAGGAGACACGGTCAAAACACGGTAGCTCGAGAAATCCCGAAAGCGGAGGGATTTTCCCACTGCCGCAATGCGAATAGATAGCGTCCCGTTTGGGAGTTGTTGTGGCCCACCACCACGTAGTGATGATCTAATCTGGACCATCCATCATGTCTAGGGGTCAAAACCGACTGAACCCAAGCTTTCCCCATGTATTTCCGAGCCATCACACGCACACAGTTTTGAACACAAACAGTCGGGCTACGAACGGATGAATTACAGTTAATGCTCCGCTTCAACCCATTTGAACGATCCAAACCGTTCATCAAGTCTAACACACAATTTTGGCTAAAACCTCAAGATCCGTAGGGCCCATGCATCTATTCGTGCGCACCACAGTGACCACTAGAAGAAAACTCATTTTTCCTTCAAGATTGTTAACCTGAGAAAAATGGTGATTCCATCTACACAGCCCATCCATAGATCCTGACCACTCAAACCTTTCCAATGGAATTTCTGACCCCTCCCACAAAGACAGCTGGGAAAGTTACATCACATAATTGCGGATCATCCCATGCTCTCCACGTCATGCAATCCCTTGCACAAACGGGAAGCATAGAGAAGCCGCACAATTCCTCTCTTACACAAATAGCCTGCTTAAGGATACACAGAGAAGAGCCTAGATTGTACACACCCCTATAAGTGGGCTTCCATCTGATGTTTGGAGGAGAAGAAACGAGAAAGAGGAAGAGAGAAAGAAGGAGAGGATTTTGGACTGGTCCATCAAGATCGTTTGTCTGTTTTGTAAGAAAGGAAACAAGAAAGGGAGAGAGAGAGAGAGAGAGAGAGAGAGAGAGAGAGAGAGAGAAAGAGAAAGAAAGAGAGAAAGAGAGAATGAAAGAAAGAAAGAAAGAGAGAGAGAAAGAAAGAAAGAAAGAAAGAAAAAGAAAGAGAGAAAAGAAAAGAAAAATAAAGAAAGGAGTGCACTAGTCTGCCTAACGGCTGCTCAGAAATAGTTTAGGTTTAACCGAGCTCTTTTCTTTTCCTTTCTCTTCTAACCCTTCCTATCCCTCCACAACAAAGGAGGGTAAGAGAACTGGTTCTGATCTTAAGATTACCCTAAGTCTTTAACCTTAATAATAACCGATCAAATAACTAAAGGTGAGGGTTTTATCCTTTAAGCTTACAGTAATTTTAGTTGATATGAATTATCTGCCTTTTACCTGTTCTCATGTTACTATGATTTTCTCTCTATTTTGTTTAATTTACCATCAACAATTATTGGTTCTTTTAGGATTATGACATGATGCTAATTACAAGTGATCTTTATAAATTTATGTAGGGCCATGGATACAAGCCTTGCCCTTGCCTTTATAAATTTATTGAGTTGGCCCTTTCCACTCCTCTCTTTATTGAGTTGGTCAATACCACTCTCCTTATTATTAAGTTGGCCATTGCCACCCGTCTATTTGTTGAGTTAGCCATTGCTACTCTTCTTTTATCGAGTTGACCATTGTCGCTCTCCTCTTTATTAAGTTGGCCATTGCCACAATTTCTCTATATTGAGTTGACCATTGTCAGTCTTCTCTTTATGTTATTGGCCTCATGCTGTTTATATTTAAGGCTTGGGCATGTGTCTTGATATTCTAAAACCCTCACAATTCAATTTATCTCTCTATAAGTGCAAGTGATGTGTTAAGAGGTATCATAACTAGTGATTCAATTACTTTATCATAGATGTAATGCACTCTGGGTAGAGACCCTCTTGGTTGTCATGTAATTCTATGAATTTTGGGTAGTGGTGCACAAATCGATATGTGTAATTCATAAATGCAGTGTCACATCACTTCCGAGATTGGATGTCGCAAATAGTCGCTCCATAAACAAATTGTGTCACATAATTCATTTGACTGATATGTTATGCGCCTTGAGGCGTTCACGTAAATCCACGGTAGCATTGGACGTTCCTGTAAATCTCCGTAGTGTGAGAATGCTGGGCGATTTGGGTTTCCTATGAATCGTATTCCACATTATAGTGATCGCTATGTATGATGAGCCACACACACTTTGCTAGGCATGCATCTCATGTAGGTTGTTTGCGCACGCTGATACCTTCGTATTAGTGGAGTACGGGATGTATTAGAACCCCTTACATTGCTTTTATAAATCTCTTGAATTATTGTTAATCTTAAAGGATAACCATCACTATAAGTAGGGCGTTGACCCTCTCCAACCGTATAGATGATGCAGGTGACATACAGATTGAAGACCTAGAGGATCTTCTCCCTATGGAAGATTATACTGAAAGAATAAGAAGATAGTTTTATGACTTAGTTTTATACTTCCACAGTGAACTCGATAAATGTATTAAGCTCTCATTGAGAGGCCTTTTGATTATTATTTTCCTCTGATGAAATAATCAATACAGTCGATTTTATTCTCGTGAATGTTACCTTCATAAATGTATCTAGATGTGATCCAAATCCAAATGGAAAAAAAATGGTGCGATTTCTAAAGCGTCTAATTCATACATTATTAACACCCAGTTTTCTCGGGCACAAGTATAAACTTTGGCCGTGAAAATTTGAGATGTTACAAAGAAGTTCAGATATTTAATACATAATACATCTCAGGTAGTATAAAACCATAGAAAGACCTTAGGATTAGGTACTTTCAAAATCTTTTAAAATTGGATTTTTGTACTTGTGTTTGTTTGGAATTCGACCAGCCTAAGGTTTGGTTCGACTAGTCTAAGTTTTCTTGGCCAGTCCTAGTTCAAGTCGAAACAAAACCAATTTTTAGTTGCAAATTTGACTGGTTGAATTTTTGGTTTGACTAGTCAAAGCTTGACCTTCGATCAGCCTGAGAAACTGAAAAGGTCGAGCTATACGTCCTAAAAGGGGGGGGTGAATAGGACTATGCCAAATTAAAAAATAAATGTAAAATTTAAAGAATAATAGCACAAATGAATAATAAAGAACACAAGTAAATAATAACCTCAAATGTATTAGTATTGAGAGGTTAATACAAACTTAGTTTTAAGGACAACCTAACACTAAAAACCAAAGGCTTATGACAGGACAACCTTACTAGAACATTTGTAAGTATAAAAAACTCAAACCAATAAAGTGGCAAAGAAAATAACAAATAAAATAAACTACGTTATTACAGTATTCCCACAAGTGTATAAAATAGCTTACACCATTCACCACAAGTGCTGAAAATAAATTACAACATTCACACACATAGGCACATTTAATCATCCACCACAACACTAGAAATTATAGTGGTTCACTTGTGTGTACACCAACTATTAGAAACAGCCACATAACTACTCCACTCCTAATATCCACTCCCTCGGAATATTAGCATTTACCATGAAAATAGTTTTCCAAGGTTTACCTTAAAACCTTCAAATTTGTGTCTTTGATTGGGCTTACACAATTCCAAAAACCCCACACTCTGAGATTTTTTGGATCACCTCAAACAAAACCAAATAGAGATTTTTCTGGCACAACCTTAAAAACTAAAAAGATATACAGAATGTAAATGTACTTATCTAAAAATTCTCCTTTGAAGAAGCCCGGTAGAACCGATCTGATGTAAACGAAGATGTTCAATGTCCAGTCTCACAGATGAAAAGTTTCTAGTTCTAAATAATTTTTAATTAAATCAACCTGGGCTAGCTTGATTTGATTTTGATCTCAAGAAAAGGGAAAACTCAAATCCCTTTTCAAAGTAAAATTGGAATAAAGATCTCAAAATCAAATAACAAAAGCTAATTAAAGAGAATATTAAATGAGCATAATATAGCTTTAAAATATCACAAACTTATCTCTCAGAGTGATGTCTTGATTTCGCTTTTACAGAATGAATAACTCTGAAATTCATGCTCTATTTATACATGAAAATACTGTTCACTCGACTGGTTTAAGGGTCAATTCGACTGATTGAAGGACTAACAAAATTTTAAATTTTTTGGCGCATTAAGATAAGACCATTACTCAACTGGTCAAGTGGCTTGCTCAACTGGTCGAGCACTGCACTCGATTGGTCAAGTGGGACCCAGAAATGTTGCTAAACTTTGAGTGGAGCCTACATGACTAGTCGAGCACTGTTCACTCAACTGGTCGAGCAGTCTTCAGGACTGGTCGAGAGCCCAACAGAAAATTTTAAAAATTAGCACAAACCTTGGACTGGTCGAGCCAGTACTTGAACTACTCAAACAAGGTCTAAGACTAGTCAAGAAAAAGACCTATAAACATATGAAATGACCCACAAAGAATATGCAATGAATATGACACTATCTAGTGTCAATCTCGGGTCATCCAAACCTGTTTGTGAGTAAGAACAAATGAAACACCAGTCGCTTCTGAATCTTGATATCTCGTGATACTTGAAGCTAGAGTTCAATTTCTTGAACTTGATCTTGAGTTACGCTTGAGTTCTTGAGTCTTTAGCCTACAGTAGTTGATCTTCAAACTTGAACTTGAGTTCTTAAAATTGATCTTGAAAACATAAACTTCAACACGCTTCACTTCAACTTGAAGATGTAGGCAAGTTCGATGCAGACAACTTTAAAATGTATAAACCTGATTACTTCAACTCAAAGCATGATGCAAATACTAAATAGTTTGGCACAACAAAATTTGACAATACTAAGGGTGCTAGATTTTCACAATAGCATTTACAGAAACTTCGGCTTCAAGTCCAACAGCTACAACATTTTGGATTTTCAGAACTTCGACCAGTCGAAGACCAAATTCGACTAGTCGAACAGAGCTCTTCGACTAGTTGAACTGATCCTCAGGCTAGTTAAAGTTTGGATAGATCTTATCTCGCACGATCCAAAATCTGTTAAACTTAATCATGTCTACTCGGGCTAGTCGAAGACTGCCTCGAGTTAGTCAAAGATTCAACTTCTTTGCCTATAAATTAAGTTCCTCTCTCGATCCGAAATATCCATTATTATTATCAAAATCCTTCTGTAAGAGACAAAAGCTCAAGTTATTAGCAAGTTATTTGAACGGTATTTATAAATTTTATTTATAGCTTTTGTTTAATTCCCTTAATCTCATATCTTTCCATTCTGATTCTAAAGAGAGTAAACTATACTCTTCTTTTGAGATTTAAAAGAATTAACTCAAGTAGCGATGGTTTGAACTTAATTAAAATCAATAGAACCCTAGACCCTTTTTTATTTGACTTAACATTGAACAATCGACATTCAAGAAAGCGGTTCTTCTGCTATAACTTCTAATACATCTTATACGGTGAAGATAAGTATACCTTCTTATTCTTTATTTGGTTTTTCTGAGATAGCCAAAAAATCTTAGTACAGGTTTTGTCTGAGATAGCCTAAAAATCTCAATGAGGGGTTTAATTGAGATATCTTGGTAAAATCACAAGAATTGTTTGAGGTTTTAAGGTGACCCTAGGAGAACATTTTTCATAGTGAAAGCTAAAATTACTTAAAGAATAATTTTAGGAGTGGAATAGGTGTGGCTGTTTGAGAACAGTTGTTAACACACCGAACCACTATACTTCTCTGTGTTATGTGGTGAATACCTTTACATTTTATGTGGTGAATGGTTATAATTTATTTTCAGTTAAGGTGGTGAATGTTGTAATATTTACTTTTATTTACTTTTGAAAGTTTGAGGTTTTGATTTTAAAGAAATTGTGAAATAAGGTTGTCTTGCCTAAAACTTTAGGTGAAGGTTATCCTACGAATTATTGAGAATAAACATTTCAATACTTAAGCAATTGAGATCTTCGATTTATTTATATATTAAGAACGTATTTCGATTATTTGGCATAGTCTTATTCACCCCCCCCCCCCCCCCCTCCCTTCAAAGACTTCTTAAGGTCTCCTTTTCACAAACACAATCATATATAGTGATTCAGTTACTTACCTACTCCACTCTTAATGGACGCACTCAACCCATGAGTGTACTAGATTTTACCATTGGAGGTTTTAAATCAGGTTCACCTCAAACCTTTACAGCAATATACAAGGACTCTAAATTTAATCTCTACACAATAGTCGAGGTCCTACACAAGAACCTGGGGTTTTAGGCCCTATGCAAAGGCGAAGGTCCTACACAAGAACCTGAAGGTTTAGGCCCTTCACAAAGGCCAATGTCCTACATAAGAACCCAATACGTATTCTCCCATCAGAGGCTCTCGCAAGAGACTTTAATTGGTTTCTCCTTAGGCTAACCAACAACCTTGGTCCTACACAAGAACCACGTAATTTAGGCCCTACACAAAGAACAAGGTCCTACGAAATAACCTAGTTCAAGTTTGGGTTTGTAAACTCTTAGCCTCAATCCTACACAAGGAAAGAGACTAAATTAGACTCCTACTCATGACAACTTACTTGTCAGATGGAGCCCCTTTTGTAGCGCTATCTTGGGTTGTTGGATCTCTGCTCTCTTGTGATTCAATTAGCTCCTCGATGCTCCCCTGATCATGATGTCGTTGCTTTGCCAGGGCTTCAGCTCCAGGATCAATCACATTGCATTTGATGCTCTTCCGAGCTGATTAAGGTGATGGGAGGTTGGTTGAATCTCCTACAACTAGTAAGAAGTTTTTTTCCTAGGGATTAAACTAGATGAGTCTCTTAGATGATTTGGACAATGGTTTCCTGTTGAGTGTGAAATATTGCATATTTTTCCCTATTTATACCTTAGTTTTTTGAACATGATAGTGCTTAATCGATTTAATTATGCATGTTTTCATGTGCGAGGAGATTTCGAGAGATTAAGGTGAAATTGCTGCCAAAAGGAAAATTTATGCTCAAAAAGATTACTAAATGAAAATTTAGAAATTTGGAAGTCATTAATGAAGAATTCACATGTTAAATATCCAAGAAAATTGAGGAATGGAGAGAATCAAATATTTGAAGTGAAGAAAAGGAATCCTGAAATTGTCCTGAAAACAAACATATTCTTGAACTTGTCCTAAAAAAGCATATTCTAAAACTCTGAGTACATTTTTGGAAATTGTGCAAAGTACGTAAATTTAAGGCGGTTTAAACTCCAAGCATATTTTGAGAAACTGCACAGAGTGCATAAATTTGAGGTGGTTTTTAGATTTTTCTAACTAGGTGTGAAAGTTGGAGTTCCACAACTATAAATAGGACTCCCTAGGATGCTCTAAAGCATCTTCTAGGATTTTTAAAGGTCTCAAGGAGCATAAACAAGGGTGGAGCAGCTGCCAAAGAGTTTTTTTTCCCAAGTTTATTTTTCATTCTTTGTTTAAGAGATTTGGTTTCAATCATGTCTATGGTTGGCTAAACCTCTTAGATAGAGCTAAGAGGTGAAGCTTGTAGCTTGTTTAGAGTATTATTTTAATTTGATTCATGCTCTTCTTGAACCTCATTGATTTCTAGTTTGGTATTAAAGGAATATTTTCAGTTTTCTATGATTTATTGTGACTCAAATTACAATAGACGTTGAAATATCTTTGGATATCTTCTTTTCCTGTTTTGAGATTGTGAGATTAGTAAATTCTGTTGTTTGCCATCATCTCCTAGGCATAGTAGGGTGATGGAATCCCTTCTAATCTTTACAATTCTCCTCCATTGAGAATTAGGTCAATGAAAAGTTCATATTTGATTTAAATTCTTTTATCTTCCAATTGGATTGGATAGGACTCCAATTTCAATTGTGTTCCTTGAATCAAGTAAGGTAGCATCTTGATAGCTACAAGTGGATCCTTGGCACCCTAATTCTCACCTTTATTGATAGTTTAAATATTATTCACAATTATTGTCTTTTATTCCAAAATATAAATTTACATCTTCTTCTAGTTCTAGTTCTAGTTCTTTTCAAAATACGTACAAGTTTAGTCCATGTGGATTCGACCTTGTTCTCATGAGTTATTTCTACATCGCAACCCTACACTTGGGGTTGTGAACAAGTTTTTGGCACCGTTTTCGGCAACTATGGCTATGTTTTCTAGAATTAATTGTTATTAGAATGAGGTAAAGATTAGGGTTAAATTTTTGCTTCTTTTTTTTTAGGTTATGATTTTTTTAAATTATTTTTAGAAACTAACATTGTTTTCGGTTTGTTAGGATCCTGTAAGTGTTGCGTTGTATAAAGCACCCTTATTTGTCAAATTTAGATGGGACAAAACAACTTATAGTGCGACTCATTCATGTAATGAAAAGTTCACCTTCAAGTGAATCGAGATGAAAAGTTCACCTTCAAGATCAACACATGAAGTTGGAAAGTGCAAGACATGAAGATGGTTACTTCAAGTTTGAGTTATACTTCACTTCAAGTTCAAGATCAAGCTACAACTTCAAGTTTACTTCAAGTAGAAGATCCACTGAATGCTACTGAAGATTCAAGCAGAAACTTCAAGGTATATATTTCAATGTCCAATAATTTCAGGTATAATTGACCCTAAAAAGACCCTAGACTTAGGTCCTTTTATATGCTAAACATACACGGGTTTTTATATTTTGGATAGGCTTTGGTTCAACTAGTCCAAGCCTAAGTTCGACAAGTCTAAGCTCTAGTTTGACAGTTCAAGAATTACTTCGACCAGTCCAAGATTCAAACTCATATAACGGACTTTTCTGGTAGTTCGTCAACCAGTCGAGTAGGGTGTTCGACCAGTCATGGGCACACCCTCGACCAGTCGAAGGGAGCTTGACTCGAACTCCAGCAACTGATTTTGCACTCCCTTGACCAGTTGAAGGAAATGCTCGACTGGTCGAGCAAGCCCTTCTACTAGTCGAAGAACGGTTTTATCTGATCGCGCTGAAAATTTGAAATTTTGTTAGATCTTAGACGAGTCGAATGAGACCCTAGACCAGTCGAAGAAACCAATTTTTAGCTTATAAATAGAGGTATTTTCTCACTCTAAATTCATTTATTAAAGCCACAAAAAGCCTTCACTTTGAGAGATAAAAGTCCCCATCATCTTCAAGCTATCGCATGGTAATTTTAAATCCTTTAATAGCTTTTTGTTTTTGTAATTCCATGATCTCTTTTATGAATTTTATGTTTTAAAGGGAGTTCATACTCTTCCTTGTGGAATCTAAGGAATTCAAACAAGTAGCCCAAGGTTTGAATTAATTTAAAATTAATTTAGAACCTAGAACCATTGATTGTGTTATTGGACATTGAACATTTTTACATCAAGCGAAGAGGTTCTACGGGCTACATCAAAGAGTGTCTTCAAAAGAAGATAAGTATTCTTTATTCATTTTTGGTTTCTTGAGATATCTAGAAAATCTCTATATTGGTTTTGAATGAGATAGCCAGAAAATCTCAGCGTGGGGTTTTGATTGTGATAGCCTATTTGAAAACACAACTGTATAGGTTTTAAAGTGAACCTGAGAAAACCTTGATTATTAGTGAATGTCAATATCATGTGGGTTGTGATTATTGGGAGTAGAGTAGGTGTGGCTGTTTGAAAACAGTTGGTGTACACACCGAACCACTATAACTCCTGGTGTTTTGTGGTGAATGATGTATGTGATGTATATGTATTAAATGGTTGTAATCTTTTCATGTACATGTGGTGAATTCTTGTAATAAATAGCCTTCTTTCCTTTTTTTTCTCTTATTTTAGTTTGCGATCTTGTTCCTTACTAAATTCAAGAAATCAAGTTGTCCTACCTAAAACATTTGTTTTTGGTGTAAGGTTGTCCTTTGAACAAGGTTTGAATCAATTTCTCAATACTATTATAGTTAAGATCTCTTATTAGTTCTAATTTATTTAATCTTTCAGTTCTTTAATTTTTAAATTGGCATAGTCCTATTCACCCCCCCCCCCCCCCCTCCCTCTCTAACACTGAGAGCTCAACCTTTCAAGTGGTATCAAAGGTAGGCTGCTCATTTACTTGAATTAAGTTCCTTGAGTTTAAAGATCTAGAGCTTTCATTATGTCAAATTTCGATAGCTTGTCTATTACCAGGCCACCACATTTTGATGGCTCAAATTATGCTTATTAGAAAGCTAGAATGAGAATTTTCTTAAAATCCATAGATGAAAGTTTGTGGCAAGCCACGGTAACTAAATGGAAACCACCTGTGTTTGAGGTTTTAGGTAGTTATGGAACCAAGTCCATTAAAAAAACTCCTTTTTATTTATGGACTACACCTCAGAAAAATGAAAGCAGTGCAAATGTTAAGGCTTTAAATGCAATTACATGTGCTCTATCACATGATGAATTCAAGAGAATTATTTCATGTGATACAGCTAAACAAGCCTGGGATATTCTTGAAATGACACACGAAGGAACTACTATTGTCAAGAAATCTAAAGTTCAAATCCTCACTACAAGGTTTGAGGAAATTCGTATGGAAGAAAATGAAACTTTCATGGACTTCTATACAAAATTAAATGACATAGTTAATTCTATGTGGGGTCTAGGAGATGGAATCCCAAAAAGCAAAGTCTGTGCTAAAATACTACGATCTCTTCCTGAGATGTTTAATTCCAAAGTAACTGTCATTCAAGAACTAAGAGACACTGATCAAATGAAGGTTGAGGAGTTAGTTGGTTCTCTCAGATATATGAGTTAAATTTCAAATCTCCTAAAGGTAAGTCCATTGCCCTTAAGTCATCCAAATCTATTTCAATAGATAACAATGATAATTCTGATACTGAAGATACAGAGGATGGTATGGCTTTACTTGCTAAAAAGTTTTATAGGATTTTCAAAAGTAAGAAAAGAGTTGATTTTCAAAAACCTTCTGATAAGAGAAAGGGAAAATCTAAAACTTGAAAATCTGTGAAAGACGATCAATGTTTCAACTGCCATGAATATGGGCATTTGGCAAATAAATGTCCCAAAAAGGATAAGTCAAAGAGAAAGGGCATGATAACTACTTGGGACGAATCATCCGGCTCTGAAATTTCTTCTGAGTCAGATGAATCAGAACATGAAACTTCACATGAAGTAAAGGCCCTAATAAATATAGCTAGAGTCACCTCCTTAGATAGTTGTAACTTATCTGATTATGAGAATTTCAAGAGTGACCCTAAAAATAAAAATGAAGATGATCTTCAGGATGCCTATAATGCCATATACAGGGAAAGTTGCAAAATAGCTGTCAAATTAAAGATTTAAAAAGAAAATTTTCTCAAATTAAAAGAAGAACTTGGAAATATTGTTTTAAAAAAAAATCTAATCTTTCTGATTGTTATAAAAAAGAAAAACTTGATATAAGTTTCAAAACTTCTGAATTTGAAAAACTCAGAATAGTAAATGAGAATTTAAAGCTCGAAGTTTCTTCTCCATTGAGTTCTAAGGATACATGGAGATACGCCCATGAAGACCCTAAGCTAGACAAATTTATTAATCGCATTCAGAAAATGTAGCAATAAATCGGGTCTGGACTATATCAAAGATACTCCACTAAAAAATAAGAACTCATTTGTAAAAGGAGAATCCTCAAACTTAAAATATAAGAACTTGAAAAATAATAACTAAAATAATTTTAAAAATTCAAAACTTTTTCAAGCTTCTATAGTTAATTCTAATAGCATCAACTTTAGAAATCAAAGATACAACCCTTTAGCTGAAAAAATAGTGGACTTACTCAAAGAGCTTCTCAAATCTAACTATAATGTTATCAGAGTTGATAAACAGAGAAATTTCAACTCTCATAAGCCAAGAAAAATAAATGATACTCCTAAACCCGGAATTACAATGAAATGGGTTCCAAAAGTTACTTGTCTTGTTGCCCACACTACCTTCAAAGCTTCTAGCCATTCAAAATGGTACCTAGATAGTGGATGTTCAAGACATATGACATGTGACAAGGATATATTCACCAACTACAAAGAAACGAATGATGGCTCAGTTACTTTTGGTGATGGAAGCAACTGTAGGATTATCAGCCAAGGTACTGTTCAACTCTCTAACCTTCCTCCTTTTGAAAACATCTTATACGTTGAAGGTCTTAAACACAATCTTCTTAGTATATCTCAAATCTGCGATAACAAACATAGTGTAAAACTTACTAATCAAGGATGCGAGATCTTAAATAAGAAAGGTTGTGTGATATTAAATGGTTGTAGGACTTTTAAAAATTGTTATATTATCAATGAGTCTTGCTCTTCTAAATTTTCATGTTATATGGTCTAAACAGGCGAATCGAAATTATGTCATCAACGTCTTGGACATGTTAACTACCAAAAGCTCTATAAATTGAGCAAAATTAATCTTATTCGAGCTCTACCCAAACTGAAAAGGGTTGATAAAATATGTGGCGCATACTAAATTAGCAAACAAATTAGGAGCAGTCACAAGAAAGTAAACTCTTTTGCCACAACCAAACATCTTGAACTTCTCCATATGGATCTAGTTAGACCAATCAGAATGGAGAGTAGAGGTGAAAAAAAGTATTTTCTAGTTATTGTTGATGACTTTACCAGATTTACTTGGGTAGCTTTCATGAGAGAAAAATATGAGACTCTCGATGAAGTTAAAAGAATATTAAAACGAATTCAGACCGAAAAAGAAATGAATGTTATCAAGATTAGAAGCGATCATGGTACTGAATTCGAAAATAGTAATTTTGAGAAATAGTGTACTGATCATGGCATATCGCATGAGTTTTCTGCTCCTAAAACACTTCAACAAAATGGGGTTGTTGAGAAAAAGAATAAAGTACTATAAGAGATGGCCAATGTTATGCTAAATAGCATGAATTTACCCAAAAATTGTGGGCTAAAGCCATAAATACTGCATGCTATATTATAAATCGTATATATGTAAGAAAATTAAAAGATAAAACAACCTATGAGTTATAATTCAACAAGAAACCAACTATTAAGTACTTTTAAAATTTTGAAAGTAAGTGCTTCATATTACCTGACCATGAAAACCTAGGGAAGTTTGAAGCTAAGAGTGATGAAGGGATATTCTTGGGTTATGCTCTGAATAGTCAAACATATCATGTTCTTAATAAAAGAATAGGAGTAATCCAAGAATCCATTAACGTTGTAATTGATAATCACCTAATCACACCCACACCTAGTATAGAATATGATGAAGTCAATTTAATTGAGAAACCTAACTTTTCATCTAGTTTAGTTAATACTGAACTAAGATTAGTCAAAGACCATCCTACTAATCTGATATTAGGTAATCCTCTCACTGATGTGCGAACAAGAAAATAATTAGAGAATATTTGTAATTATGTTTAATTTACTTCTAAAATTGAACCAGCCAATGTAAAAGAAGCACTTACCGATGAAAATTAGATTGTAGCCATACAAGAAGAGCTAAATCAGTTTGTTAGGAATGATGTTTGGTATTTGGTTCCAAGACCATCTGATAAACATATAATTGGAACTAAATGGATTTTCAAAAAAAATCTGATGAAATGGAAAATATAATTAGAAACAGGGCTAGACTGGTTGTACAAGGATACATTTAAATAGAAAGAATCGATTATGAAGAAATTTTTGCATCAGTAACTCACCTTGAATCCATCAGATTGTTTATATTCATTGCTTGCTTCAAAAAATTCAAGATATATCAAATGGATGTTAAAAGTGCACTCTTAAATGGTGATCTACATGAAGAGGTATATGTTGAACAACTTAAGGGTTTTGAGGACCTAAACACTTAAATCATGTATTGTAACGCCCTGAAAATTGGGGGTCGAGTAGAAGTCCAACTCCCGAGTTCCAATGCATCACTTATGCAACATATTTAATGATGATTAAATGTTGTTTGTATTAGTGCATAAAACATGAATAAGATTAAGCCAAATCAACAATACATAATCCAGGGAAAGTTGTAATACGCAAGCGGAAGACTTACTCAAATATGTATAGCGTTATAACTCAGTATAGGTCCCCAAAGTATATATGCATTGCCAGGTCAATAATTACATGTACTGTTTCAATTTACAAAATGTCAAAATGTAATAGTCCACTACAAGTATAACCCTGAAGCCCCGCCGATCAGAACGGTCTATGCAAACCCGCCTGAATACTGCATATAAGAGAAGGCATCCTCATCGTCTATGAAGTCCGCCTCTACCTCATCAGTCAGGTCTCCATCTGCAGCTAAGACAGAGTCTGGTTGGTGTATACAACACCATCCTGTAACGTGGGAGTGAGTGATCAACTCAGTGGAATAATAAAGTAAAGGTTAACATGTTATCAATTCCGTCAAGCAGTAATGATAAAGCAATACAATCAAACATTCCTAAGTACTTTGGTTAATGCATGAATGGTATGTATAAATGATGCATGCCCTCGCCTGCACTCCCACTGCGATCTTCATCTAACGGTCGCGCATGTCAGTCACTTCCTCAATGTTATGCCCAACATCAAACGGCACATACAGTGCACTGCATGAACGTGATTACCAAGTTCTTATTAGTCCTTTTCATACATCAGGATTGAGAAGCTAAGGTACCTCCCTTATATCAAGTCCCAAACAATGATCCATTCTAGGGTCGTCAATCCTAGTAAGTCTCATACGATGTTACAGTTCTAGGTCGCTGCAAAGGGCTCGTCACCTTATCAGTGCAGGCCTAGAATGTACTCTTGTTGCTATGTAAGGGCTCGTCGCCTCTATGCAGTCTTAGGGTGCGCTCAAGGTTACTACAAAGGGCTCGTCACTTTATCAGTGTAGGCTGACAGCTCGAATACAGTGTCCCATACCACCGTATTCGACTCACGAGTCTCGGTTGCTCACTGGACACTACGGGGAGGATCGTCACCCCAGCGTAGGTCGACAGCTTGACCACAGTGTCCCATACCACCATGTTCGGCTCATGAGTCTTAGCGGATCGAGGTACTAAGGTTTAAAGGAGTTTTCACTAGTGAGTTTGGTACCTTAGATTCAAGCAGTAGCGTCCATACATGGTGAACATACATCGGGTCAATCGGGTTACTTGACGAGCTCGACTAGTACGAGCGCACGTTGAGTTGATCGACATAAAGTGTGTAAGCACTCCGTGTGGCCTAACTACTACCGACATCCCAAGTACGGCTCGGATTCATCGATCACGTCCTATATGGCGAACAACCTCAGCCACCTATTCAGTGCCTGTTACCGATTACCTGGACTATTCCATAGTCCCAAACACATTCAATTATAACAGATAATCATACAGGCTAATCAGAACAGTAATGGATCAACAATTCCAATCATACTAGCATATAAGCATTTGATGGATTTCAACTTAAACATGAATTCACACATATGTAGTCCCTAAGTAAAACAGACAAAGAATGTAAGTTACATGGAGGAAATCATACACATCGTTAAGATAGTTAAGAATCTCTTCTCAATGCCCATATAAAGTACAATTTATTACACACTTGTTCATTCAGACATTTCTACAAATACTTAGACTACATCTTCCAACATACATGACGCATGTTGGTGATAGCACGTCTTAGGGTAAATCCTTTCGCCAAGGAGTTGTTACATATACAACTAACATAAACACACGACAATTAATCATGGCAAACATACTTTCAAATTCTATATGTATATGACCCTTTCTACAAATGCATGGAATACACTAAGCTCCATATAGTTCATATATATCTGAAGCGCGAAACAAACATCGCATTTGGCATGTGAAATAGCACTCACATCAGTAATAAACCATTAACCGACATTGAAAGCCTTGAAAACCATAACCTATACGTTTATAGACTGCACCTTTCGCCGATAGACTCGTAGCGAACTCAGTTTTAAAAGTTAAGTCTTGTCTACGGCACCACAATAACCTATATCAGGGAATAGGTCAACTATTTCATCTATTACAATAGTTAGAAACCCTAAGACAAGTTAGGGTTAGGCTTTCTTACCTAAATACGGAGTCGGAATCGCCTGTATAGTGATACAGGAGTGGCAGTTGAGTACGTGGAGTAGCGAGATCGAATCCCAAGAAGGATCTCCAACTCTCACTCTCACTTTCTCTCTTTTCCTTTCTCTTTTCTCTTCTCTCTCCTATGGTTTCTCAAATTCGTATGAGGTGAGAGAGTGAGGGTTTAAGGTCCTTATATAGGCCCAAGGTTGATGGAAATGGCCTCAAGGCCAAGGTATACTTAGGTTACATCCAAATACGGACTATTCCGGTCCAAAGAAGCACTTCTGGTGGCCCCTTTTCTGTGTGCGGTCGGACTTAAGCTCCTTGACCATGGATCTAGGTTAGGCTGAGTTTTCGTTCCGATCAAATTTACAGATCAACCGTGGCGGACCAGTTTCAGTTTAACGGTCACCGGCACTCAATCAAGGCCACAAGTACACCGACATATGTGGGACATTTCTCCTGATCCGAGGGTGTATTTGGGTCAGATTCTGATGGTCTGAATCCTTATATTTGGCTCGCAAGCAACACGACTCAGATTACTTAAACTCAGATTTTATTTCTAAATATTTTCATATTTCTCACATACTTTGTTCCAGGCTCAAGTTGTGCATTTCTAGAAACAATTAAGACTTGATTTCCGAGGGGATTGTCAAGTCCAGTAATGCGGTCATATCCGTATAGTTTTGGGGTAATCGGACTCGACGTGTGGTCTAGGTCTGATACGGAGTTTCAAGATGCTCCCGAGAGTAACTGGGTTTTGAGATGGATTCTAGATTTCAGGGTAATGTAGCGTCAATGATACTGCACAGTTTGGATCTTGCATATTATATTTAAAGTAATTAGTGCTAATTTCACAAGCACTCTAGTTTAGCACTTGCTAATATTAACCTAATTTCTAAAGGTTTTGGTCCTGGGTGATTTCTGCCTGAGGTGGTACTCGGGTCCTTGTACGGATTTTTCCGAGACGTTACATGTATATTGACTCAAAAAGGCACTTTACAATCTAAAACAAGCTCCCAAGGCATGGTATGAGAAGCTAACTAAGTTTTTGTTCAGTCACAATTTTATTATGGAAAGTGTTGATAAAACTTTATTTGTTAAAAAGTACAATGAATACATACTAATTGTACAGATATATGTTGATGATATTATCTATGGTTCTACAAGCACTAACCTGTCCATTGAGTTTGCAAAGCTTATGAAATCCAAGCTTGAGATGAGTATGGTTGGAGAATACTTTCTAGGCTTATAAGTTAAACAACAAGTCATTTCTCAAACCAAATATGCCTTAAATTTGGTTAAGAACTTTGGATTTGAAAATGGTAAAGAATTCAATACTCCTATGAGTACAACTCTCAAACTTTCAAAGGATGAAAAAGATAAAAGTATACTCTTACTTATATTGCAGCATGATTGGTAGTCTTTTATACTTAACTACTAGTAGACCAGATATTGCCTTCAGTGTAGGTATCTATGCTAAATATCAATCTGATCCAAAAGAACCACATCTTATTGTTGTCAAGCGCATAATTAAATATGTTGCAAGTACTGCTAATTTAGGCCTCTGGTATCCGCATGATATAAATGTTTAACTAGCTAGATATACAGATGCTGACTAGGCAGAGAACATTAATGATAAAAAGTCTATAAGTGATGGATGTTTTTATGTTGGAAATTGTTTAGTTTCCTGGCACAGTAATAAACAAAGTTCGGTATCTTTATCTATAGCCAAGGTTGAATACATTGTAGCTAGTAATGCATGTACTCAGCTGGTTTGGATGAAAAGGATGCTAAACATATTACGGAATTACGCAAGATACAATGATCTTATATTGCGATAACTCTAGCACAATTAATATTTCAAAAAATCCCATCCAACATTCTCACAAGAAGCATATAGACATTCGTTATCACTATATTCGAAAATTGGTTGAAGATAAAAGCATTTCTTTAGAATATATCCAGACCAAAAATCAGCTTGCCGAAATTATGACTAAACCACTTGACAGGAATAGATTTTCTAACTTAAAACATGATATTGGTATGTGTATTTGAAATTAATTAAATCATGTTATTTTTTCATTTTTTTTTATTTTATAAGTTTTATATAAAAAATTTTAAAAAAAAATAAATAAATTTTAAATTTTCAATGTGGCACAACTGGTCGAGCGTGTAATCGACGGGTCGAACACGTACTCGACCAGTCGAGGTGCAGGGGTGGTCTTCTCAAAAAGGGAGAAAAATCACTTTTTTTCTCATTTTCTTCATCTTCCTCAACAAGCTCTCTCTCGACTCGTTGAACCCATTCATAGAGTCATTGTAAGGGCCTCATTTTTAATTTCCTTTTACATTTGGGTTCTTATATGCATTTTAAGCTTCAAGTTGTTGTCGATCTAAGATTTTCATTCTTTTCGTAGAGGGTTTTTGATAAAAAAAAAATCTGATTCTTGTCAAACCCATCTTCTGTTTTTTATTTTCTCTATTGCAATCACTAAATGGAACATCGAACTAGGAAGAAAGTCACCCGTGGCTCATCCTCTAGTTCGACTCCACTTAGGGTTAGAACCCTAGGGTCCCCCAAGGAAGACCCGGAGTATGTTCAGGATCTTCGTAATAGAGAAGTCATTATAGAAAGGATGATTAATGTTAATCATTTAGATCCATTTCAACTTCTTCCTATCCTTACCTCTGTTGGTTGGGAAAACATTTTAAATTGGGGTAGACCGGCATACCGTTCAATTGCACAAGCAATGTATGTGTCTATAGGTGAAGCGTCCCTAGATGATCAGACATTCGTTATTATTTTTAGAGAAGGGACATTCCCTATAGATAAACATCTTATCTCAGGTAATTTGGACGTAAATGTAGATGATAAAGGTATTCCAATACCTACATTAGCTGAGAAAATGACTGACTCTGAACGCCAAGTAATTACACGCAAATTGTGTCGGTTTAATGCCGAATGGAGTTCGGGTAATGCCCTTCGTGCTAATTAAATGTTGCCCAAGTACAGAGTTCTTCACTGCATTTTTATCTCTAATGTCAATCCTAGATTTGAGAATAAGGTTGAACTTACTCCATTTATGTGTCGTGTTCTTCACTTTATTGTGTCTAGCATTCTTATGTCTTCCTTCTCTGATTTGTTATAGTATAATACAATTTCATCTCTATCCTGGCCATGGCTCTATCCCTTTTACCTATCTTATGACTACTCTTGCACTTCATTGTAATTTGGTCATTCCTCCTGCTAAGGCACGGATAATAGTCCTTCCATTTAATAACTCCAACATCAACAAGATGAACTTGGAGTATCTGCCAAGTCAGTGAGATGAGGAAGATGTTGAAGAAGAAGAAGACACCTTACCTACAGACACTACTGTGGATGACATCTTTGATGAACTAAAAACTGATGATGAGGTGGATCCTGACTTTTAACCGTCTCAATTTGATGATCGCCGTCGTTCTTTAGATGAAAAGGTGGTTGAGTTAAAAGTTTCATAGGACAATTTGATGGAAAGTCACAAGTCATCAATGAAGTATATGCGAAAATATTTTCATTACATTATTAAAGGACTTCATCAGATTGACCCGCCTATCCCACCTCCTTCTTCCTCTGGTTCTGACTAGCTTGACTTTGATTTTATTTGTTTTGGATTGTATAACTTTAACTTATGCTTGGTTTGTATGACTTAATTCATACTCTTGGATGTTGCTTTCTTTATGCTTTCTAAAACTTATTCCTACTCTCCTGATTTACTCTTAATCATATTTCTACTATTGTGTTTCATTTATCTATTTATAATTGTCATTCTGTCTTCCTTTGTCAAGTTGTGACAAAAAGGGAGAGAGATTTTTAATATGTGAGATTTATGAAGATTGATGGTTATGGTTATGATTAAATAAAATGTTGTTATGATTATCAAATGTAGTTGGAATGGATTGTGTGGATTATATATGTTTTAAAATATATATTTGTTCATACAGGTATTCTACACAAATCCAAGCTCAGATTGAGGAGGAGTAGATGTTGTGCTCATATTGAGAGAAAGTGTGAAGTCTTGTATGTCTTGTATTTGTATTATGTTCTAAGTATATTTTGTCACGAATTTGACAAAGGAGGAGATTGTAAGTGTTGTGTTGTATAAAGCACCCTTATTTGTCAAATTTTGATGGGACAAAATAGCTTATAGTGCGACTCATTCATGTGATGAAAATTTTACCTTCAAGTGAATCGAGATGAAAAGTTCACCTTCAAGATAAACACGTGAAGTTGGAAAGTGCAAGACATGAAGATGGTTACTTCAAGTTTGAGTTCTACTTCACTTTAAGTTCAAGATCAAGCTACAACTTCAACTTTACTTCAAGTAGAATATCCACTGAATGTTACTGAAGATTCAAGTAGAAACTTTAAGGTATGTATTTCAATGTCCAATAATTTAAAGTATAATTAACCCTAAAAAGACCCTAGACTTAGGTCATTTCATATGCTAAACATACACAGGTTTTTATACTTTGGATTGGCTTTGGTTCGACTAGTCCAAGCCTAAGTTTGACTAGTCTAAGCTTTGATTTGACCAGTTCAAGAATTACTTCGACCAGTCCAAGATTCAAACTTATATAACAGACTTTCCTGGTAGTTCCTCGACCAGTCGAGTAAGGTGCTCGACTGGTCGTGGGCACACTCTCGACTAGTCGAAGGGAGCTTCACTCGAACTCCAGCAACTAATTTTGCACTCCCTCGATCAGTTGAAGGAAATGCTCGACCAGTCAAGCATGCCCCTTAACCAGTCGAGTAGGCCCTTCGACCAGTCGAAGAACGGTTTTATCCGATCACGCCGAAAATTTAAAATTTTGTTGGATCTTAGACGAGTCGAAGGAGACTTTAGACCAGTTGAAGCAACTGATTTTTAGCCTATAAATAGATGTCTTTTCTCACTCCAAATTCATTCATTAAAGCCATAAAAATCCTTCACTTTGAGAGAGAGAAAAGTCCCCATCATCTTCAAGCTATAGCATGGTAATTTTAAATCCTTTAATAGCTTTTTGTTTTTGTAATTCCTTGGTCTCTTTTATGAATTTTTTGTTTTAAAGGGAGTTCATACCCTTCCTTGTGAGATCTAAGGAATTCAAATAAGTTGCCTAAGATTTAAATTAATTTAAAATCAATTTAGAACCTAAAACCCTTGATTGTATTATTGGACATTGAACATTTCTACATCAAGCGAAGCGGTTCTGCAAGCTACATCAAAGAGCGTCTTCAAAAGAAAAGTATTCTTTATTCATTTTTGGTTTCTTGAGATATCCAAAAAATCTCTGTATTGGTTTTGACTGAGATAGCCAAAAAATCTCAGTATGGGGTTTTGATTGTGATAGCCCATTTAAAAATACAACTGTATAGGTTTTAAGGTGAACCTGACAATAGCATGTGGATTGTGATTATTAGGAGTAGAGTAAGTGTGGTTGTTTGAGAATAGTTGGTGTACACACTGAACCACTATAACTCCTGGTGTTTTGTGGCGAATGATGTATGTGATGTATATATGTTGAATGGTTGTAATCTTTTCATATACATGTGGTGAATGCTTGTAATAGATAGACTTCTTTCCTTTTTTTTCCTCTTGTTTTAGTTTGCGATCTTGATCCTTACTAAGTTCAAGAAATCAGGTTGTCCTACCTTAAACATCTGTTTTTGGTGTAAGGTTATCTTTTGAAAAAGGTTTGAATCAATTTCTCAATACTATTATAGTTGAGATCTCTGATTAGTTCTGATTTATTTAATCTTACAGTTCTTTAATTTTTAAATTGGCATAGTCCTATTCACCCCCCCCCCCCCCCCCCCCAAGGATTGAGAGTTCAACCTTTTCAGATCCTAACATAGAAACTCTTATTCAGTAATTTTGTTCCAACTCTCTCTCTTATCTTTTTTAGATCTCTCATTTGTTTTAGTTTTTTTACTTTTCTTTTAGGCTTAGTTGTTTAGTTACTTGAGGGCTGAGAGTGTTTCATACCCAAGGGGGTCCGTGATAACACTCTACATCTTTTGAATGAAGGAGGATTAATCGAAGGATTGCCTATCCATCACAGGATTATACACTAGTTGAGACCCTCTGAGTTAATAAAAGTGATGGTTGCAAATCAACCTCAACCTCTAGTTGAGGAAGTTCAAGATGAAAATGAGGTGTAGAATGCACCCCTGCCTCATACTCTACGAGATTATTTACAACCAGCGGAGGTGAGTACACCTTCCTGCATGATGTTTCCATTGAATACAAGAACTGTGGATATTAAACCAGGGATAATTCAACTCCTCACTAAGTTTCTTGGACTAGAATCTGAAAGTCCATACTTGCATGTGAAAGAGTTCGATGAAATCATATCTACATTACACTTCCCAAACGTGTCTGAGAACAGTTATACTGAAATTATTTCCTTTCTCTTTGAAAGAAAAGACTAAGTTGTGGTTACATTCCTTAAGACCAAGGTCCATTGGCACGTGGGCTGAATGACAAGGGAGTTCATTAAAAAGTTTTTTCCCTATCATAAAACAAATACCTTAAGGAAAGCAATCATGAATTTTGTGCAAAAAGAGGATGAGACCTTTCAATGTTGGGTGTAATTTAAGGATCTCATAAATTCATATCCACAACATGGCTACAAAACATGGCATATAATAAGCTTTTTCTATGAGGGATTAACCTCACCCATGCGCTAATTTATGGAGATGATGTGTAATAAGGAATTCATGAATAAGGAAGCCGATGATGCGTGGGATTATTTTGATAACTTGCTGAAAATGCACAATCATGGTATACCTCTTCAAGAATTACCACTTCTAAGCCTACTCAATTAAAGAAAATGGGAGGAATTTATATTCTAAAAGAAGAAGATATAAATGCAAGAGTGGCCAAACTCACAAGAAAAGTCGAGGCTATGGAATTTAAGAAGGTAAAACCTAAAAAGACTATGAAAGTTATTTGTGGTATTTGTGCTTGTAACATACATACAACTAAGAATTGCCTAACAGTTTCTGCTTTTCAAGAGATATTGAATGAGCAATCAAATGTCATAAACAACTACCAAAAACCTTTCAGTGGACCCACCTCAAATACATATAACTCAAGCTGGAGGAACCATCTAAACTTCAGTTGGAGAAATAGACAAACGATTACTCCTCAAGGGATCCTTAACCAATTTCTGAATCAAAGGGAACCTCAAGAAGATCCGATCTTAAAACATATACAAAACCAAGAGCTTTTTAATCAGGATATGTTCTAAGCCTTTCAAGACCTTAAAAAGGCCATACAGTGGCTTGAAACAAAAAATTCGATTAGGGAGAAAGGGATCCTTCTAGCTAAGCCTCTCTCTAACCCAAAATAGCAATATGAAATCAGCGACCCAAGCTCTTCAAAACAGATGGAGCAGGCTAAGTCTATCATCACTCTTAGGAGTGGGAAGACAACTGACAAATCTATTACAATGAGGGATGAAATGCCTAAGGACCCAGGAATAGATGAGAATGATAGACCTAGCAATGCTCCACGTGGGTTAGAACCGGAACCTCAAAGTAAACCGATTGTATCATTCCCTCAACGATTGATTGTACCAAAACCTCTCTCTAACTCTCAGGATATTCTAGAGGTGCTGAAGCAAGTGAAGGTCAACATCCTTTTAATGGATGCCGTTAAACAAATCCCTTCATATGCCAAATTTTTAAAAATTTATGTACGACCAAAAGATGGCAAAACATACAAAAGAAAATCTTTTTGACAGAAAAACTGAGTGTCATACTCAAGCAAGATGTGCCACAAAAATACAAAGATCCTGGTAGCCCAACCATCACTTATGTAATTGAGAACCACTGGATTGAGCACACACTTCTTGACTTGGGGGCAAGTGTAAATCTGATCCCTTACTTGGTTTATGAACAATTGGGTCTAGGTAAATTAAAATCCACCTGGACCACATTACAACTTGTTAATCACTCAATTTGTGTACTGAGAGGGATGATTGAGGATGTGTTGGTCTAAGTCGATAAATTCTACTATCCAGTAGATTTTATTATCCTAGATACTCAACCCATCATAGATGGGAGCACTCAAATACCCGTCATTCTTGGTCGACTATTCCTCGCTACATCAAATGCTATCATTAATTGTAAGAATGAAATTATGAATTTATCTTTCGAAAATATGATATTAAAGCTCAACATCTTTTTCAACATGAACAAGCAGCCAAAGGATGATGATGATACCCACAACATTAACAAGATCAATTCTTTCATAGAAGATAGAGCACTCCTAACTCTATACTCTGACACTCTAGAGACGTGCTTGGCCTACTCCCCTGATTTAGATGATGACATGATTAGGGAGATGGATTCCTTGCTTGATGTTATGCAAGTACTTAAACCTAACCGGTGAAGGCCATAATTTAAAAAATTACCCCTAACCGATGTAGTGTCTCTACTGTCTAACCTCAAAGCACCGAAGATTGACCTAAAATCTTTGTCCGTCGATCTTAAATATGTCTATTTAAGTTAAGATGAGACATACCCGGTGGTGATCTCTTCCCACCTTGAGAAAGAACAAGTGAGTGTGCTCATTTCCACTCTCATTGAGCATAAAGGAGCTCTTCGATGGTCGATTGCGGACCTCAAGGGAATTGAACCTTTGATTTGTACTCACCACATTTATCTTGAGGATAATGCGAAAACCTCCCGACAACCACAACATCAACTCAATCCGAATATGAAAGAAGTGGTTAAGGCTGAGGTAATTAAGTTATTAGATGTGGGTATCATATACCCTATATCCGACAGTCAATGGGTGAGTCCTACTCAAGTAGTTCCTAAGAAGTCCGGAATCACCATCGTAGCCAATGTCAATAATGAACTCATGCTAACTAGAGTTACTACTGGTTGGAGAATGTGTATTAACTATAGGAAGTTGAATACCGTCACAAGGAAGGACCACTTTCCTTTGCCCTTCATTGATCAAATTTTGGAAAGGCTAGCCGATGACTCTTACTATTTCTTCCTTAATGGATATTCGAGCTACAATCAAATAGAGATAGCCCTTGAAGATCAACAGAAGACAACATTCACATGTCCCTTTGGCACCTTTGCTTATCGAAGGATGTCATTCGGACTATATAATGCCCCCGCCACTTTTCAGTGATGCATGTTGAGTATTTTTTTTTGACATGGTGGTGTAATATTTAGAAGTCTTTATGGACGACTTCTCTATCTTTGGTCCATCCTTCAACGAGTGTTTGGAAAATCTTAAATGTGTGTTGAAGCAATGTGAAGAAAAGAATTTGATTCTAAATTGGGAGAAATGTCATTTCATGGTTTCCAAGGGAATTGAGATAGACAAGGTAAAAATTGATCTTATCTCTAACCTACCTCCACCCAAGTGCGTACGTGGTGTACGATCCTTCCTAGGACACGCCGGATTCTTTAAACGATTCATAAAGGACTTTAGTCATCTCTCTCATCCTTTATGTGATCTATTTCAAAAGGATGTACCATACGAGTGGACTGAACAACGCTAAGAATCTTTCACTAAGCTCAAGGGCATGTTAAATATTGCACCTATCATGCAGCCACCCGATTGGAGGATCCTTTTTGAGATTATGTGCAATGCATCTGACTATGCTATTAGGGTGGTGTTAGGCCGGAGAAAAGAAAACAAGCCTTACATTATTCACTATGCAAGTAAAACTCTAAATTCTGTTCAAGTGAACTACTCTACTACGGAGAATGAACTCTTAGCTATAGTGTTCGCTTTAGACAAATTTAAGTCCTACCCGATCGGATCTAAGATCATCATCTACACGGACCATGCGGCGCTAAAGTATCTTCTTTCTAAGATGGATGTCAAGCTCCACCTGATAAGATGGATCCTCTTACTCCAAGAATTTGATATTGAAATAGAAGATAAAAAAAAGGAGTAAAAAACATAGTGGTCGACCACCTTTCTTGACTTGACATCCCTAATTCCCTTGAGCCGACACTGATAAATGATATATTCCCTGACGAACAATTATTTAAACTCTCCCAACTACCTTGGTTTGCTGACATTACAAATTATCTTGCTACAGGTTTCACGCTAACATATTAGACTGCGCAAGATAAGAAAAAATTCTTCGCCAAGGTACGTAAGTTTTTCTGCGATGATCCTTATTTGTTTAAATATTAACCAGACCAAATTCTAAAGAGATGTGTGCCAGACAATGAATATCAAAGTGCCATCTCTTTTTGTCATTCTTAGGCCTGTGGTGGTCACTTTTCTGCTAAAAAGACCACTACCAAAATTCTAGAGTGTGGCTTTTACTGGCCCACGATGTTTAGAGATAGTCAGGAGTTTTGTAAAGCTTATGAGCGTTGTCAAAAATTGGGAGGGTTGTCCCATCGACATATGATGCCTTTCAACCCCATTCTTATCATTGAAGCATTTAATTACTCGGGCATCGATTTCATAGGACCATTCCCCCAATCCTTTGGGAATATTTATATTTTATTAGCAGTAGACTATGTCACTAAGTGGGTCAAAGTGATCCCATGACGGAATAATGATCATAAAATGGTCATTCAATTCTTAAAAGAAAATATCCTTTCCCGGTTTGAAAAACCTCAGGCCAGCATTAGTGATGTAGGTTCACACTTTTTAATAGGCCATTTGAAAACTTAATGAAGAAATATGGTATCTCTCATAAAGTGAGCAATCTATACCACTCGCAAATAAGTAGGCAAGCTGAGATTTTCAACAGGAAAATTAAACAAATTCTGGAAAAAACAATTAACCCTAACCGTAAAAATTAGTCAATCCATTTGACTGATGCTTATGGGCTTACCGTACAGCTTTAAGACCTGTTGAGGGTCAAATATTGCATATTATACCCTATTTATATCTTGGTTTTATGAACATGATAATGCTTAATATTATGTTTTATGCATGTTTTTGTTGCAAGGTGAATCTGAGAGCTTGGATTGAAAAGAATGTTAAAAGCATGGATTTAATGCTCAAGAATCACCAAGGCAAAGGTGGGATCTTAGGAGACCGAGAGCGGAGAATTTTCATGCCAAAGATCCAAGGAAACCAAGTGCAAAGGATGAAGAAAAGATTGGTAAAAGCACAAGTTAAACAACACATTTCGGTGCCACCTAAGCCAATTTCGGTGCTATCGAAAGTGTATAAAATAGTCTAGCAAGAAAATGGCTTAATTTGGTGTCACCTAAGCTTAATTCGGTGCCACCGAAACTAATTTTGGTAGCAAATTTGATGGCATATTTTGCCACCTAAGTACTCTGCACATACAATTTCATATGCAGATATGATTTCGGTGCCACCAAAATCGTGTAGAGTTATTATGCGGGGCCACTGCGATTGCATAATTTAAGGCGGTTTGCAAAAATTCCAAGTCAGTGCGTAAGAGGGGGATTCATAACTATAAATAGAAGTCCCTAGGACGTTCCTAGGCATCATTTAGGGTTCAAGGAGTGGAATAAAATCATGGAGAGCCGCTGCCAAGAGTCTTTCTTCTTCTTTCTTAGTTGTTTTATGCTTTTCTTAAGAGATTCTAGTTCAATCATGTCTATGGTTAGATAAACCTCTTAGGTAGGGCTAAAGGTGAAGCTTGTAGCATGATTGGGATGTTTACTTTGCTTTAATTGATGTTTATGTTCGAACTTCATTGAATTCTAGTTGATTCTAAGGAATATTTTCAGTTTTTAATGGTTTTTTGTGACTCAAATTACAATAGGTCTACAATAGCTTTAAATATCTTCTTTTCTATTTGAGATTGTGGATTTGGTAAATCCTATTGTTTGCCATCGTCCCCTAGGCATGGTTGGGTAATGGAATCCCTTCCAATTCACCACAATTCTCCTTCATTGAGGTTCGATCAATGAGAGGTTCAAAGATTTGATTCTCTTTTTCCAACTAGATAGGATAAGACTCTGATTCTAGTTGGATCTCTTGAATTAAGCAAGGTAGCATCCTGAGAAGCTACAAGTGAATCCTTGAAACCCTAGTTCCTTTTCAATTGATAACTTAAACCTTATTCATAATTACTACTTTAAATTCAGATTTCTACTTTAGTTCTTCATCTAGTTCTAGTTCTAGTTAAATTCAGAAGACACACAAGTTTAATCCCTTTGGATTCGACCTCGGTCTCACCGAGATTATTACTACATCGTAACCCTACACTTGGGGTTGTGAACAAGTTTTTGGCGCCATTGTCGAGGACTAATGGTTGCATTTTTCTGAGATTAACTAGTTTTAGAATCAGGTTAGGATTAGGGTTTATTTATCTTTCTCATTCTAAGTTAGGAACTTTCCTAATTTATTTTTAGAAACTAGCTTACTTTCCTAATTTGTTTTTAGAAACTAACTTGTTTTTCTATTTTGCAGGATCTTAATATAGAAACTTCTAATTTGGTAATTTCCTTCTAATTTTCTCTCTTTCTTTTTCTAAATTTCTAATTGCTTAGTTCTCTTTCTTGCTTAAGTTTAGGTTAGCTTAGTTACTTGAGGGCTGAGAGTGTTTCATGCCCAAGTGGGTTCGTGATAACACTCGACGTCTCTTGAGTGATGGAGGATTGGTTAAGGGGTTATCTATCCATCACAGGATTAGACACCACTAGAGATCCTCAGAGTTAACTAAAATTATGGCTGCCAATCAACCTGCCAATTAACCTCCAAATCCACCCCAACCTAGGGTTGAAGAAATCCAGGATGAAAACGAGGTGCATCAAGCACCCCCGCCTCGTACTTTATGAGATCATTTACAACCGGGGGTGAGCACACCTTCCTATATGTTTTTTCAGATAATACAGGAAATATGGATATCAAGCCTGGGGTGATCCAACTCTTAAAATTCCATGGACTTGAATATGAAAATCCATATTTACACATGAAAGAGTTTGATGAGATTATAACCACTTTATATTTTCCGAACGTGTCTAAGGACACAGTCAGGCTGAAACTCTTTCCATTTTCTTTGAAAGAGAAAGCTAAGACGTGGTTGCACTCACTACGTCCACGATCTATTAGTAAATGGAATGACATGACAAGGGAGTTCATTAAGAAAATTTTCCCATATTATAAAACGAACACCCTTAGAAAATCAATCATGAGCTTCGCCTAAAAGGAAGATGAAACATTCTTCCAATGTTGGGAGCGGTTCAAGGATCTTATCAATTCATGCCCACAACATGGTTTTGAAACTTGGCAAATAACAAGTTTTTTTTACGATGGGCTGACTTCTTCCATGTGTCAAATGGTCGAGACAATGTGCAATGGGGAATTCATTAATAAAGAGGTCGATGATGTGTGGGATTATTTTGACAAGCTTGTTAAAAACACACAATCATGGGACATCTCCCCAAAATCTAATACCACTTCTAGGCTTACTCAATCAAAGGAGAGGGGAGAAATATATCTTCTAAAAGAAGATGATGATATAAATGCTAAGGTGGTTAATCTCACAAGAAAACTCGAGGCCATAGAACTAAAGAAGGATAAGGCTAAGGAAACTGTTTGCGATATTTGTGCTTGCAATATTCACACAACTGAAAATTGTCCAACAATACCTGCTTTTCAAGAGGTACTGAATGAGCAATCTAATGCCATGAACAATTACCAAAGACCTTTTAGTGGATCCACTTCCAATACATATAATCCTAATTGGAGAAATCATCCAAACTTCAGTTGGAGGAATGGACAAACTGCTTCTCCTCAAGGATTCCCTAATCCAATTCTAAATCAAGGGAAACCTCAAGAGGATCTGGTTCTAAAGCATCTTCAAAATCAAGAGCGTTTCAATTAATGTATGCTACAAGCCTTTCAAGAACTTACAAAGGCCATATAAGGGCTTGAGACAAAAAATGCGATTGGAACAAAAGGAAGACTTCCAGCTCAACCTCTTTCCAATCCAAAACAACAATATGAAGTTAGTGACCTGAGTTCTTTAAATCAAATGGAGCAAGCTAAGTCTATCACCACTCTTAGGAGTGGGAAAACAATTAACAAATCTATTCCGGTAAGGGCTGAAAAGTCCAAGGACTTGGAAGAGGACAACAATGATGGACCTAGCAACACACCAGAAGAATTAGAACCTGAACTTCAAGGTAAGCCAATTACTCCATTTTCCCAATGGTTGGTTACACCAAAACCTCTCTCTAACTCTCAAGACATTTTAAAGTTGCTGAAATAAGTAAAGGTCAACATTCCTCTACTAGATGTTGTTAAACAAATACCTTTATATGCTAAATTTCTGAAAGACTTATGTATAAACAAAAGATGGTAAAATATTCAAAAGAAAATCTTTTTAACAAAAAAAGTGAGTGTCATCCTAAAGCAAGATGTGCCACAGAAGTATAAAGATCCTAGTAGCCCAACCATCACTTGTGTAATTGAGAATTACCGGATTGAGCACTCACTTCTTGATTTAGGAGCAAGCATAAATCTGATCCCTTACTCGGTCTATGAACAACTGGGGTTAGGTGAATTAAAACCCACCCAGATCATATTACAACTTGCCGATGGCTCAGTTCATGTACCGAGAGAGATAATTGAGGATTTGTTGGTCTAGGTTGACAAATTCTACTACGCAATAGATGTTATCATCCTAGATACTCAACCCATCGTGGACATGAGCACTCAAATTCTAGTCTTGCCACATCAAATGAAAGCATTAATTATAGGAATGGAGTCATGAATTTATCTTTTGGGAATATGACATTAAAGCTCAATATCTTTTTCAATATGAGCAAACAGGCAGAGGATGATGACGATGCCCACGATATTAACTTAAATGATTCTTTCGTGGAAGATAGAACACTTCTGACCTTATCCTTTAACCCTCTAGAGATGTGTCTGGTCTACTCTCATGATTTAGATGGTGATATGATTAGGGAGATGGGAACCATGCTGGATACCATGCCGGTACTTGAAGTTAACCAGTTGATGCCATAATTTGAAGAATTACCCCAAACTGATGTAGTGCCTCTACCATCTATCCTAAAGGTACCGAAGCTTGACCTAAAACCTTTACCCTCTTATTTGAAATATATCTATTTAGGTCAGGATGAGACATATACAGTGGTGATTTCTTCCCACCTTTAGCAAGAACAGGAGAGTATGCTTATCTCTACTCTCATTGAGCACAAATGAGCCCTTAGATAGTCGATTACGGACCTCAAGGGAATTGACCCTTTAATTTGTACTCACCACATTTATCTAAAGGATAATGTGAAGACCTCCCGACAACCACAACGTAAACTAAATTCAAACATAAAGGAAGTGGTTGAAGCTGAAGTTCTTAAGCTATTGGATGTAGGTATCATCTAACCTATATCCGATAGTCAATGGGTGAGTCCAACTCAGGTGGTCCCCAAGAAGTCTGGAATCACCATCGTAGCCAATGCCGATAACAAACTTGTGCTAACCAGAGTTACTACTGGTTAGAGAATGTGCATTGACTACAAGAAATTGAAAAGTGTCACAAGGAATGACCACTTTCCTTTACCCTTCATCGATTAAATTTTGGAAAGGCTAGCTGGTTATTCTTATTACTATTTCCTTGACGGATATGTAGGCTACAATCAGATTAAAATAGCCTCTGAAGATCAAGAAAAGACCACATTCACATATCCCTTCGGCACCTTTACTTACCGAAGGATGCCATTCGGACTGTGTAATGCCCCCGCCACTTTTCAGCGATGCATGATGAATATTTTTCTGACATGGTGGGGCAATATTTAGAGGTCTTCATGTACGACTTCTCTTTCTTTGGTCCATCCTTCAATGATTGTTTGAAGAATCTTAAAAATGTGCTGAAGCAGTGTAAGGAAAAGAACTTGGTACTGAATTGGGAAAAGTGTCACTTCATGGTTTGTAAGGCAATTGTCCTTGGATATATCATCTCGTCTAAAGGAATTGAGGTAGATAAGGCTAAGATTGATCTTATCTCTAACTTACCTCTACCCAAGAACATACGAGACGTGCGATCCTTCCTAGGACACGCCGGATTTTACAGAAAATTCATAAAGGACTTTAGTCACCTCTCTCATCCTTAATGCAATCTACTTCAAAAGGATATATCATACGAGTGGACTGAGCAATGCCAGGAAGCTTCCACTAAGCTAAAGGGCATGTTAACCACCGCACCTATCATGCAGCCACCCGATTAAAATATTTCTTTTAAAATTATGTGTGATGCATGTAACTATGCTCTTAGTAGGGTGTTAGGCTGAAGAAAAGAAAAGAAGCCCTATGTTATACACTACGCAAGTAAAACCTTAAATCCTGCCCAAGTGAATAACTCTACTACGGAGAAGGAACTCTTAGCCGTAGTATTCGCTTTGGACAAATTTAGGTCCTAATTGATTGGATCCAAGATCATCATCTACATTGGTCATGCAACTATAGGAAATTGCTCTTTTACCGACAACATAATTCATTAGTATTTCATATTTTTTCATCGATAATGATTATTACCAACGAAATATATCGTCGAAAAGATCATCTCGATAAGACCATGGCTAAAGGCTTTTTTCGACGAAATATTACTTTGGCGGCAATGGTAAAACAAATACCGACGAAAACAATCGTTGGCAAAACATATTACTTTTGATAGGAAAAAATAATATATTTCGTCGTTAAACATAGCTTATATTGATAAAATATTTCATTGGTAAAACTGTGGATTAAACTTTTACCTACGAAATATTTCGTCGGTATAAACTGTGATTAAACTTTTACCTACGAAATATTTCGTCGGTATAAACTGTGGATTAAACTTTTACCTATGAAATATTTCATCGATATAAACTGTGGATTAAACTTTTACCTATAAAATATTTCTTCAGTATAAACTCTGGATTAGACTTCTACCTACGAAATATTTCGTCGGTAAAAACTATTACCTACGAAATATGTTCGTCGGCATAAGACCACTATTACCGACGAACTAATTTGTTGGTATATGTCATATACAAATCGTCAGTATAAATTTTTGTAATTTCTTCCTAAGAAATATTTCGTCGGTGTAAGTTTTTAAACTACTATTACCAATGAAATATTTTGTCGATATAAATCTTTGTATTAATTTCTACCTACGAAATATTTCGTTGGTATAAGTTTTCGACTTACTATTACCAATGAAATATTTCATCAATAATAGTCTCTTTTCTTCCTTCAAATTTAGGAAAAAATTCCTGATATACACCTGTTACAATACATTTTCTTCATATTCACATCCACATCCATCCAAACACAAACTACATACATCCAAACACAAACCACATCCATCCATGCACAAACAATCTTATCCACACCACATTCATCCACACACAAATACATATAAGTTTAACATTTGTATATAAAATAAAAAAATCACAAAGATGAAGGTGGAGGTGGTGGGGTATCAAATGAAGGTAGAGGCGGTGGGGCATCGGTGGCTAAGCGTGCAGCGAGAACCTGAAACAATTCCTACATCCATCGCTCATGCTCCACCCACATCTCCTCAATCCTCCTCTCCTGCTCTTCCCGTCACCTCTCGTCATCATCCCTTTACCTCTCAAGCTGCTCGCTGATCTCATCGACGATGACCTGTGGCTGCTGAACCTCTCTCTCTACAATATCAGCTCGACGTAGGGTGCTCTCGCCAGCGACGGATCGACTAGAGATAGGTCTAGCAGGTGCCATGAGCATGGCACCATGGCCAAGCCCATGCATATATCTAGAATGGGTGCCAAGCACCTCGCTCAAGATATCTGGCTCACTTCACTGACTACCAGCGGGAGTAGGCTGACTGCGTATGGTATCCATCGCCGTATATAATGAAAACATATAAATTTTCATAACGAAAGACATTATTATAATTCAATGCAATTAAATTTTATAATGTAAGGATTTTTACCCAATTCTCGCTGGCTCTAGGATGAACCCAAGATCCCGTCACCTGCCGACAGTGAGTCCCTCTATAGAGGTCTACTAGTCCTGGCTCCTGGCCGGTGATGAAATCTCGTGGCGCAATTGAAAAGACAATAGAGTTAGCATAAATGCATGGAAAGATTATATCAACTTCATAATCACCAGTAATTTCTTACCATGTCATGACGATGTCGTACAAATGACTTTGAACCAGCTACACAGTTCACTTCTAACTTTTCCCTATTCGTAGAATTTATTCTGCTCCTCTTCTGAACACATTATTCATAATACATTGTTATTAATTATGAATTTAATTGTTACCTTAAGATATCGTAAATATATAAATATTACCTGAAAAGCCTCAGACAAAAATCTCTCGCAGAGTATCAGCCAGTCGTCTATGGTCACGTGCGGCGATTGGGACAGTATAGCCTCGTTGTGGGTCCTGCACTGCTTGTGCCGCCGGTGTAACTCTCTGCAGTACTCTTTGAACTGCTCCCTAACCATGTCGTCGACGACATAAGAAATGTAAGGAACACTCAGAGCCAAGACAAATCTATCTTGCAGTTTTATAAATAATAGATTAAGGCAATAAACTTATTAAGAAAATAACTTAACCGTAAATGAACTTTCATAAAAGAAAATTTAATTTACTAATATTACCTAAAGGCACTGACGGATGAGGTGCCGCACATCATCTATCACGTCTGTCCAACGGGGGGTGGTGGCGGGGATTAGAGATCGGCATAGGACACCAACCTCTAATATAAACAACCTAGCATTGTCTCCAATAGGTCCAAGGCAGTCCTATGGGAACTCTACTGTTAATGTACCCTCACACGTAAGTCGCTCTAAAACTAACCCATGTATGGGTCCACGTCCTCGTCGGCTGGTCGACAATCCTGTCGTAAAAAAAATGTGTAAGTCTAAACATAAACAGAAGTCACTAAATAAATATATGTGTAGACTTACATGCAATGCCCGGTGTATGCTCAACTGATGGCTTAGACTCCTGTGATATAACATGCCACGTCGATGCTGTCTCCGTCGCATCATGGGTGGAAGGGGTAGATGCAGTGCGCGAACGACTTGATCTCCCACCTGGTGCCATGACTGAATACGTGCGAACTACGAACTTATAAATTTAAACAATGTTAGTACAAGTATATGAACATTGATATAATAAACACATTAAACTTTACAGTGCAAGTAGAATACACTAAAACTTTATACAAGTAGTGTTGATAGTAGAATGAATTTGTGCTTATGCTTAGAGAGATGATTAAAATATAATTAGACCATTACACTATAATGTAAGAAAAATATAATAAAAATGTAAACATTCTAGTAAAATTTGAAATTTTCATTACACATTGTCATTTTATATTAAATATATGTATTTCATTGTAATACGAAACAACTTCGGATCAACTATCCGAAGTACTCCCTGCGTAAGTTATCGTATGCTGCAAAAGTATATGTCAAGGTATGTGAAGCATTCAACATTGTTACAGCTAACATACCAGTCTTAATAGGAGAAATCTGGTCTCTCAGGACTCCATTCAGATGTATAAGTGACAAAACTGCATCTTCCATACAAAGTTTCCTATGGTTATATTCCTCCATCAAGTCCGAAATTTCTTTCAGATTGTATAATCTTTCATCTTAGTCATCGTCGATATATTCCTCCCTACACTCATCGACTAAATCGGGTATCTCTTTGGCCCTACCAAAAGAAGATAGGGTCGAAAAGTCCATCCACAATAGCTGATGAAGTATGTTGCGTGCTTCCGCTATGCTCCGGTTTGAGGAGGAGATGATCAGAAATTGACTCAACTACAAATGTGGATTATAAACAAGTCAATTAAAGGAATAAATCATGACTTGTAATTTTCATGTATACATGTAATAATCAAACTATTTGAATTGAAAAATGACATGTAAATCATTATATATATATATATATATATCCACTTCATTTATTATCTCGAGACATAAAATTATTTGTTAAAATGGATGAACGAAGTGTATTAAATACATAAATCATGATGGACCATTGTTTACTATATTATGGTCCACCTGAGATTTGGATCCCACCATAATGTATATGTTGTATCTAACTGTCCATGCATTTGGAGAGATCATTATAGGGCATGAGTTGAAGAATGAGGTAGATCGAAAGCTCAAGTGGACCTCGAAACTAATTGGGGCCACAAAAGTTTTTAATCAAACTGATATTTGTATTATCCCTTCTTCCGGTCTAGGTCTATGTAAACTTACCAATAGGTTGGATCTCAAATAACCTTCATGGTGGGTCCCAGGAAGGAATCAACGGTCCAGGGCACTGTCCCCATCATGATGTTTAGTTTTAGGTTTTAGTTTTAGGTGTAGGTTTAGCTTTCGGGTTATACTAGGGTTTGCTCCATCAATTTCAAGCTAATACATAAACACAGACCTGTCCAAATGGTCAGGCCACCTATATTGTTGTCCATAGGAAATGGACAATTTTATCATGGTCATAACAGCGGTTCTCACCTTCCAAGGACCCCCGCTCAACATCCGGATAGCTCTGACGCACATCCGGGTCTGCTCCATCAATTCTGAGCTAATACATAAACACAGGCCTGTCCAATTGGTCAAGCCACCCATATTGTTATCCATAAAAATAGACAGCTTCATCATAGTCATAACAGCAGTTTCCACCTTTCAAGGACCCCCTCTCAACATCTAGATAGCTCTGACGTACATCCGGGTCTACTCCATCAATTTTAAGCTAATACAATTAAATCCTAAATTAGTTACCCATCTAAGGTTGGATAGATTATAATACTTTCATATTCTCATTTAAACATTTACGCCAAAAATTCGACAGCATCTCCCCATACTTCTTTAGATAAGTTAATCTTACGTTGCACTCTCATGCCAAATATCTAAAGCAATGTAAAGATATTTGGCATTGGATAAAGAACGGAAGAAACATATTTAGAGAGAAACGAGGAGATGGACCGCGGATCAGGCATGAATGTTTAAATAGATTATATGAAAGCATACTATCCATCTAACCTTGAACTTTCTAAAATGGGACAATTTGAGCCATTTCTATGCCACTAAAAATACACCATATCTATATATGGCCACATAGAAATCCTCAAACGGGTAACTAATTATCTAACTTAGAAATCACAATCATAAGTCACAACTATAAACTAACAAGTCACAATAATAATTTAAGAAAAAAAAGTTAGTTTATCTAATAGTGTTTAATGATTTATGAACACATTAAAAAGTTTGGGGTGATGATTGTCAACTCAACGGGTGGTTGGACAAAACCCCTGGTCTATATTTGAACCCGTTGGCTAGGTTCATGTCACCACACTGCTACTATTAGGTTTAAACATGTTTTCTCGACTCAGCAACTTGTCCTGACTCATATTTATTTTTGAGTCAAGTCATGACTCACCCAATCTTGGGGCTGAATTGTTGTACCAAATCGATCCGTTCACCATTGAAACTAAGTAAACTCAGACGAGTTAGATACGACTCAAAGGAGTCCTCAAACCATGGGTTTAAGCTTCTCAAAGTCCACATTGTCTGGCCTAGCATGGAAATGTTTATGTGGATTTAGGTTTAGACAGTCCAAAAATGTATTCTACCATAACTAAATTCCTTTAATTCATGCAAATGTGTTGATCAACTAAAATTAAATTAATAAAAAAATATATATTGTGGTATATTAGAATTGGATTGTAGGGGCGTTGAGGTTACTAATCAAAAGCAATTTGTATTAAATGAGGTATTAGAAACATCAGGCAAACTTGACTTAGACCTGGCCTATATATAAATGCATTGCTTATGGGCCATCTTAATTAGTTTAGTCTTGATCAAGCTTATACCAACTTCCACCCAATAGTCACTCTTCCTAGTTCTTGCCCTACACTGCAAGATTGACTAGAGTCCACTAGTTCATATGATTTAGTTTCTTTCTTATAAACATCATCCTCCCCTAATACATGCACACAATCAAATGGAGCCCCTCAAGGCAGATGAACATCCTTATTTGTATGTGAGAAGTTACAAGCAGACAAGGATTAGTTGAGGAGAGGCAACCATTCTTCTAGCACTCCCCTTATGCCTGCTTTCATGGACCCAAATGATTTTAACTTTAGCAAATGCATTTTGAATTTCCAAATCCACATGAGAATAACAGGATACGTGTTGCTGCTTCTACTTTTATTTTATACTGTTCAAGGTACCCAAGGCTATACTCATGAAAAAAACTATCCTTCAAAGAACACCAGAAGCCTTAAATGCCCCAACACTTTCCACCCGATGCACAAATGATCACTAAATACTTAACAAAATTCAAACCAAGAAGCATCCATTACTTCTGGAGAATCATACACAAGCTTGCAAAGGATACAGAAACCTTACTAGTGAACATCAGAGATACTCATGTCCAAAAAAATGCAATAACATCCAACACCAAAAACAAATTCTTCACATAAAAAACAGTACTCTTGTGAAAATTTTCAATGTTCAAACAATTTGCATGTCAGATACCTCCACCCAATACTAACAATATACATGTCTATAAAACCCAGAGATGACCAACTAGAAGTAAAATTAACTAAACAAACAACAAAAGCAATATGAAAAATCCTAGGAATCCAAAAGAACATACAAAAGACCCCTTTTTGGGTCCTCTCTGCAATACCCATGTCCAAAAATCCAGAAGTTTCAAACCAGAAGAAAGGAAAACAAACATAAAAGAACATGTAAAAAGCCCATATGAAGCCCATAAAAATCCAACCAGAAGTAAATCCATAGGCGTCTCAAACCAGGAGATTGGATAACAAACAAAAAGCATATCAGATTTTTCCAAAATTGAAAAAAAATTACAAGTAAAAAAGCCCATCTGAAGATTGGAGATCGGCTATATCCATGCATAAAAAGCCCAGAAATCTCTAACCACAAGCAAATTCACCATATTAAGAACAAAACACATAAAAATACTTCTAAGGCTTCCAACACAGACATTCTCGAGTTCAAATCATATTTGCAATATCCATCTCTAAAACAACAGAAATTTCAAAACAGAAGCGAAATCATCGCATAAACAACAAAACCCATATGAAAAATGTCAAACCCATTTGCAACTTTCCATTGTTCCAACATAAAATAGCGTATAAGAACCTCAGAACCACTGCAACATCTATCTACACCAAAGAGAGAAGAACAAAAGAACCAACCAAGAGCAAATTCATCACAAAAACAACAAAACCCATATGAAAATTTTCAAGATACCATCATGAAAACCCCAACCTTCTCTACAACACCAATCTTTAAAAAACCCCAGAAATCCCAAACCAGAAGCAAAACCACTAGAAAGTAAGCAAAACCCATTTAAGATTTTCTCTATACGAAATAGAAAAAAAAGGCAAATTCATCACACAAAGAACAATAAAACCCATATGAAAATTTTTAAGATCCAAGCATGAAAACCCTGATCCTTCGCAATACAAATCTCTAAAAAGCCCCCAAATCCCCAAATCCCTAAAATCCCCAAATCCTTAACAATGTGAAGTAACATGCCCTAAAATCCCCAAATCCCTAAATGAGGGTCCACATCGAATCAGGAATCCACAACTTGCTAAATCCCCAAATCCCTAAATTGGTATTGATATTGAGAGATATTGGGAGAGAGAGAGAGAGAGAGAGAGAGAGAGAGACCTCACGATCTTCAGAGAGAGGAAAAGAGACAGGGCATGCGTGGGTAGGGCGTTCGGCAACGGTACGGTGGCGGCTAGAGCAAGAGAGTGAGAGAGAGAGAGAGAGCGACAACGAGAGAGAAAGAGAGTGAGAGAGAGAGAGAGCGACAGCTGGAGAGTGAGACAGAGAGCGAGCGGAGAGGGAGAGCGAGCATAGAGGGAGATGGAGAGGCAGAGAGAGAGCGACAGTAAGAGTGAGAGAGAGAGAGAGAGAGCGAATGAGAGAGATGGATGGGCGCTGGAGTCGTTTCGGTTTAAAACATAATCTTATTACCGATAAAAAATTTCATCGATAAAAGTTTTCACAATTCGTCGGTAAAAATAGTGATTGGATATCCATCATTAAAATCCTCCTAAAGCCCACTATACTGTTTATTTGACATCCAATCTATTTATTAGGTCATACAAGCCTAAATGAAGAGGAAAAATAAAAAACATCTTAATCTAAAACTTTTATGGCCCCCAAAATGTTTTTAATGGTTGACGCTCATTCAATACTATTTCCTGTAATGTGGTCCATTTCAGATTGGGATATAGCTCATTTTTTGTCTCATGCTGTAAGATGATCTTTAAAAATAGATGGGCGACATGGATGAAATACATACATCATGGTGGGGCCCACAGAGCATCGACAACCAGCCGTTGGCTGGTGTCAGGGGGAGTAGCCAATCTGTTCCCCTTATTTGTGGTGTGGTCCATTTAATCTTTGGATATGATTCATTTTTTGGATAATTCTCTAAAATGATCTCGAAAATTCGATGAATGTTGTGGGTTGATCCCAAATTTTTGGTAAATATTCAAAAACTCAAGTGGACCATGCCACACGAAACAATGTGGAATAATGATTTCCACCATTGATACCTTCCTTGGGCCCATAGTAATGTTTATTTTCCATATTCCAACCTGTTCATAATTTCAAAAAGATATGAATGAAGAGAAAACACAAACATTAGCTTGATCCAAGACTTCTATGGCCTCTTAGAATTTTTCAATGGTAGAGGTTCAATCACATTATTTCCTGCGGTGTGGTCCACTTGAGCTTTGGATATGCTTCCTTTTTGTTCTTTATACCTCAAATTATCTGTTAACATGGATGAATGGAGTGGATAAAATAAATAAATAACGGTGGACCCCACAGAGTTTACTCGGGTAAGGGTAATGAGTAACTCACCTAAATGTAGTGGAGACAGGTTTCCTTAAAACATTCATAATCATATATTGAGCCTACCTAAATGTGATTCACATATCCAACCCACTCATTATGTGTGTCCCACTTGGATGAGGGGTCAGACCAAGTTTCAGCCACATCCAAAACTCTTATGGGCCCCACCAAGTGCTTTTATATTTTTTAGGATGTCTTCACATGGTTTTAGATGGCATGGCCCACCTGAGTTTCATATACGGATGATTTTTGACTTATCTCATAACCTAAAGGGGACACATTAAATGCACAGTGTTGATGTTCGACACACATTATGATGAGGCCCGCAAAACTTACTAACATCAATTCTTAGGTTCTCACGAGGTCAATAAATTCAGTCACAATTTTGACCAGAATATTTAGCCCATTTTACTTGTCTGGTCCATTCACTCTATTTTATTGATAAATACTCAATTTGACTAGTTACTCGTCCCAATCAGGTTACATATGAAAAAGATATTGGGCATACAAGATTGATCAACAATTTGAGTGAAATTTGATTTAAACATCTAAACCTATTTACTCTTCAATCTGGACTGATTAGATTGTCCAAAAATGGTTAAAGGTTCAATTAGTGGATGTACCTAATAATTTAGTAATTTTTTTTCACAGATAAATTTCAATTTCCATTTAAAAATAATATTTTTTCAAAAATGTATATTTTTTACTCTTAATTTTTCTTTGAAAACTTTTAACAAAATATCATTTTTATTATAAAATATTTAAAAAAATAAATTAAAATACAAATTCTGAATTTTTATTTTCAAAATATCTTAAATTTTCACAATTTTTAATTTTTTTCCCAAAAGATTTTTTTTCAAAATTTTTCTCAAACTTTGTTAAAAATTTCAAACTTCTCAATATTATTTTTCATGTGATATTACAAATCATTTAAATATTACTTTTAAATTTAAAAAAATAATTCCAATCATTTGATATAAAAACTATATATATATATATATATATATATATATATATATATATATATATATATATATAATTCAATCAATTATTAAAAAATAATCTTAGAAAAAAATATATTTATTAACTACACCAAAAATAAAAATTACAACTCAACATCCATGATCAACCACAAAAAGTGAAATCTGCTACCTTTACCAACAAGTTTTTTCGTCAATACAAAGTACCTTTACCGACGATATTGTATAACATCGGTAAAATTAACCTCTCCCTCATCGGGCGGGAACATATTTGGGTGTGATGGGAATCTTTTGCCGATGAAATATTCTTTCATTGGGGAATATAATATTTACCGACGAACGAATTCGTCGATAAAAAGTTAGCTTTACTGATGATATTGTATAACGTCGGTAAAAATAGCATCTCCGATATTTTTTGACGAACTATTTGGTTCATCAGGGAACGTAATGTTTACCAACAAAGGAATTCGTTGGTAAAAAGTTACCTTTACCAACGATATTGCATAACGTCGGTAAAAATAGCATCTCCGATATTTTCTGACGAACTATTTAGTTCGTCGGGAAAAATTACATTTACCGACGAAATAATCATCAGGAAAATTGTTTTCACCAACGATAAATAGTTTCGTAGGTAAAAATTTTCGGCCGTCGTTTTAAATGGTGGCGGGAACATATTTGGTCATGGCGGGAATCTTTTGTCAATGAAACCATATTTCGTCGGGGAAAGTCATGTTTACCGACAAAATAAATTTTGTCGGTAATAAGTTTGTTGGTAAAAGGCTAATTTTTTGTAGTGTGCGGCGCTCAAGTATCTTTTTTCTAAGAATGATGTTAAGTCCTACTTGATAAGATGGATTCTTCTACTCTAGGAATTTAATTTGGAAATAAAAGTTAAAAAAGGAGTAGAGAATGTAGTGGTTGACCATCTTTCCCACACTAATCTCTGTGATTCCCTTAAGACAACTCATACAAATGACATGTGCCCTAACGAACAATTGTTTAAAGTCTCCCACTCATCTTGGTTTGCTGATATTGTTAATTATCTTACCACAAGTTTCACACCGACACATTGGACTGCGCAAGATAAGAAGAAATTTTTCGCCCAGGTATGCAAATTTTTTTGAAATGATCTGAATTTATTTAAATATTGTCCAGATCAAATTCTAAGGAGATGTGTGCCAGACAATAAATACCAAAGTGTCATCTCCTTCTGTCACACTTATGCCTGTGGTGATCACTTTTCTATTTAAAAGAGTACGGCCAAAATTCTACAGTGCGGCTTTTATTGGCCTACTATGTTCAAAGATACTCATGAGTTTTGCAAAGCTTGTGAGCATTGTCAAAATTTGGGAGCATCGTCTAGTCGAAATATGATGCCCCTAAATCTCATTCTGATTATTAAAACATTTGATTGCTGAGGCATCGATTTCATGGGACCATTCCCCCAATCTTTTAGGAATTTATACATTTTGTTAGCAGTAGACTATGTCACTAAATGGATTGAGGCAATCCCATGCCAGAACAATGACCATCAAACAGTCATTAAATTCTTAAAAAGAAAACATCCTTTCCCGGTTCGGAATGCCTCGAGCCATCATTAGTAATGGAGGTTCAAATTTTTGTAATATGTTATTTACAAACTTAATGAAGAAATATGGCATCTCCCACAAGGTGAGCACTTCATATCACCCATAAACGAGTGAGCAAGCTGAGATTTTTAATAGAAAAATTAAACATATTTTAGAAAAGAGGGTTAACCCTGACCGCAAGGATTGGTCAATCCGATTGACCGATGCTTTATGGGCTTACTGTACTGCATTCAAGACCCATATTTTAATGTCTCCCTTTAGACTTGTCTATGGAAAGGCTTGACACTTACCTGTGGAGTTGGAACATAAAGCCTACTGGGCTATTAAAAATATGAACTTTAATTTGGACAATGCTGGCTCGCTGCGCAAACTTTAGTTGAATGACCTTGAAGAAATCTAGAACGATGCATATGAGAATTCAAGAATTTACAAGGACAAAATGAAGGTATTTCATGACCAACACATTCTTCGAAAATCATTTACACAAGGTCAGAAAGTCCTTTTGTACCATTCTCGATTACATCTTTTTTCGGGTAAACTCCGATCTCATTAGACCAGCTCTTTCACTGTTACTAATGTCTGTCCTCATGGGGTCGTCGAGGTTCGGAATCTAAACAACAACAATGCCTTTAAAGTGAATGGACATCATTTAAAACTATTTGTTGAGAAATTTGATTCAGAGGACACGTCTATACCTCTAACTGATCCTGTTTACCAGGATTGACGTCCTAGTCTGACGGAGGTATAGTTAGGTTTACTGCTTTCCACTGTTTATGATACTTTGCTTTCTGTTGTTTATGACAATTTATTTTTCACTATTTAGGATAGTTTACTTACCATCTGCTTAAGTTTTTTTTGGTGATAACCCATCTTCACACTGAGATCATTGGAAAAGCCTCAAACTTCCTTCTTCAGGTATTATCTTTCCATCACTTCCCTTTTCTTTTCATTACCTCTTTTGCATTACATGCTTATTTCTTTTACATTGAGGATAATGTAGATTTTAGGTTGGGGATGGGGGATTAGGTAAACTAATTAGTGTTTTCTCAGTTTTGAGCAAAATTTTTAAAAATTTTCAATATTTAAAGTTAAAATCTGTTTGGGAAGCGATGAATTATGTATTTAAGAATGCTTTAAGTATAATAACAAGGTAAAGATTGAATTTTGAATTGTGGAGTTTAATCATCTAAATAATATATCAATTATGATTCTTGTGCGCAATTGATTAAGAGGAAGTTTGAATGTCATGTTAATCTAAACCACGAAACACATTAAAATTGTTTTTTGTGAATAATGCTAGAATTTCTAACTATTAGTATGAGAATCATTGATAGATGATGAGAATCAAGTCTGGAGAATTTTATCCACCTTAAAAGAAGAAAAGAACCAGTTAAAAAACAGGAGATCGACAAAAAGGTCATGTATAGTGATAAGACTGAAAAGAAGACACACAAGTTTAGTCCCTGTGGATTTGACCTTGGTCTCACTGAGATTATTACTACATCAGGACCCTACACTTGGGGTTGTAAATAAGACCCGCATTAGAATGTCTCTCTTTAGACTTGTCTATGGGAAAGCCTACCACTTGCCTATTGTCACGCCCCAAACTCGGAAACCGGGCTCATAAAATTTCCGATCGCTAAATCCGGCGCCGACAGCCTCCGTAGAACCCCATTCTCGGCTTCCAACGCCCATTCGCTAGGTTCTGATCCTGGGATGCTATGAGGAAGATTTTCAACATTAGTTTGATTGGTAATAAGCATAACCAAAGGCATAACCCACAAACAACAACCAAAAACTCCATCACATTTCCACTACGATCAAAAACTTTACAAGTACAATGAGCATAAAGGGAAATACAATGATAATGGACAAAAAGCTCTAAGATGATCTGTTATGCACTCCTACCTTAGCGCTGTGTGGTCCAACATCACCTACACGCAACGGTCGTGCATAAGCTTATAGAAAGCTTAGAGGGTGGTGTAAGTGTGTGCGTAAGGTAGTATTACAATTATGCAGTATCAGAGTAATGCGGAATATGCTGATGAATCCATGAATGCTATTACCCATACCAAGGCCATGCAGTGCAAGGCATGAATGATGTCGGCCATACCAAGGCCATGCGGTGCGAAATGCAACTCAAGCATGCGAATCCTCATCTAAGTCCATACATCAATACAGCTCAACTCTGAGATATCACCGGGGTCTAGTACGCTCCAAGCCAAACTGCCACCCCATCGCGTGCAATAAGGTGAGTGGAATAGACCTCACTATCCGTCTGTCAATATCGGGCTTGACTCGTCGATAGCGAACCCATTCCTCGAGCTAGTCAAACTCAGCCTAACTTTTCCCCCTCCTCTCAAGCGAGTAATGCCGCACCCCCTTCCAACCGACCACGACACGGTGGAAAGCGCGGCCATCTGGTAATCGGCCCTCGGCGCTCATGCACCCACTCGGTTTAGACGTTGGAGTAACCTCTTGGTACCATAAGGGTATAGGGACTTTCACCCAAGGATATTTATAGCACCCCATGTAGAATAAGATTTTTGGTATCCAATCCTGTCAACCACGATATGCCTATGAAGGTTAAGGCCCTGGTGTTGCTAGGGCATATAGTACCATATCATATAATGCAAATGTATGAATCACACTATCCAGTCATGCAGCAATCCTGCGTCTATCGTGCGCTCATGTAGGGCAACACCGCCTATCTGAGAGCACATAAACGACCAGCCCGAAGGCATATGCTATGGTCAATCACTCTTCATACCAAGCATACATATGATGTGTATGAGCATAAATCATGAGACTATACTAAACATGTTATATGGTGATAGATGTTGTTCATAA